>NC_036875.1:17992564-18292564 GCF_002910315.2 Salvelinus sp. IW2-2015 | reverse complement strand
TTTTGGGATGGCTGGGAGCTCACCCCCAGTGATGCTATCGGGCCGTGGTTTCTTACATTAAATGGGATAATATGGCATGGCAACACAGCCAGACAGCAAAGACAACAAGATAAGGATTTGATCCCTTGAGTCCAGACCAGAGATCCAGACTTGCACAGCTGGAATGCAGAATAAACTTACACACCCTGTGGAATAGATGAAACTGTTTTCCTTCATTCCGTGACCTAAAAATAATACCTAGTTATAAAATTGTATGGCTATATACAGGGAGTGCCAGCGGGAGTCTATGTAGTTAGACAAGTTACTTTTGTACGTGTTGCATTAGCTAGGCTTACAATTTACAGAGTAAGCTAGGCTTACAATTTTCAGAGTAAGCTACAGCCTAATAGTGAACTAAAGGAGACTAACGTTACTGCTTATGTTCAAGGACCGTACATGTTCTGTTTAGAGGCGAAATGGCTCTGGCAGCAAAATACTCCATCTAAACATGAATCGATTGTCAATTGCGGTACAGTTCTAGAAACATAAAGCCCTCTATTTCGATACCACATCAAAATAATTCCACAAATGCAAATTATACAATTAACCGGTTAACACTGTTGAAGTCGACTGTGTTTTTCAGTGACAASACGTTTGTGGCGTCCGTCTTCCATTTACACACAGGTGTTCGGAGACAGATGGGCAATGAACACAGGTAGTTGATTCGGTCTTCCGTAAACAAACGCTGAAACACGGCCATGTGGGAACCCTAACCCTATAAAATGTGTGTAGTAATTTAACATTTTGTTTTTTGAAAATGATTCATCACTGATATACGGTACGTTCCTTATGTTTCCAAAACCTTACCGAGCGCCGAGGCTGTTAACAAAACTCGCATGGCCCGAAGATACTATCACAGCTCGAACAATGAGCCAGATGTTTCACCCAATGTATAAATCTGAAGTATGGAGAAATCTGAAACATCCGGTTGGCGATTCCACTCACCACCATATATGGTGATGAGAGGAAGCCCAGTGGCTGGCAGTGGGAGAAAATGGAGCGAGAGATTTTGGCCGACATTATGCTCATCAATGAAACGTTTMGGTTCAATAAAGTTGTCTGGTCCCAAAAATAGAATATGTTACGAACAGAGTCGCCTAACTTTTGTAGACTTTACCCTTTGCCCAATTTTTWTTTWTTTTAAGGAATGCAAGGGCGAATCGAGTTACTGCAGATATGCACTTCCTAACGGAAATACATACTACAACGCACCAATAGGATCTCGCCCACCTCCTTGCTTGTTCTGCCCACTGACTCATTTGCTCCCATTGGAAATGACAGACTACGGTCCATCTTGGGTTAGTTATAAAAATCTTTGATACTATTGGCAGTAAAGATAAGTAGCGTTTATGAATTAGATAGCTGCAGCCTAGTTATTTACTGTCAACAAAACTCTAACAGCTCAGGTCACCCCTTCAAATATTAAACCCAAAACTTTCCAGATGTACTACTTTAACTACATTTGCTGTCAAGAAAAGGTCGTTCAGTTGTTTTTGGAGTTTGTAAAATAATTATTTATACAGACAGCACTGGGGGAGGGGTTAACGTAGACAAAAAAAAACACGAGTTTCGCATGATTGACACAGACACTGTTCACTCATTGTTACAAATGACAACATACATACGCTTCAATAACCTATAAAGGCCTAGCTAGCTACTTACACAATTTCTAATATTTAAAGGTTTTGAATACCGTCGTCCCCCTTTGACCCTGTTTCTAGCTAGCTTCTACTAACTCGCTAGCTAAACTTTCTCCATTGTCCTGGCAGACCCCACCTCCACTACTATTATCTTCTCACCTCTAGAACAGCGTTGAGGACCGTCATCTCCTACGAACTGGCAACGAATGTTGTGTTCCTTGGCACTACAACTTTAATTCAACGTAGAAATAGTTGTTGAATTTTCCCCATTTCATAGTTATCCGTTTGCTACAAATTTCAAGTCTGTCAGTTCTCGGTTTCAATGGCGTCCTCCACTAGCCTTCACTGAATGAACTCAGTCTTCTCTGTCCTTGCTGGCGGGTCCCCCTTCTCAGTATGTGGGTGGTCTGTTATGGGTGTTACTTGAGTTAGTTCGTTCTTAGATAGTTTTTATGCAAGACAGTTGCATTTGCTTTCACGTTCAACATGATACAAATAGCCTACGTCGACGAGTGAAACAATATGTTTGTTGCTGTAATAAAAAATAGGCTAACTAGCGGATAAGGCTATGTCTACACATTTGGTTAGTTTCGTTAACGTTTATATCTGTAGGAATGACATTTGAGCAGTAAGTAGGCCTAATACATTATCACAGCATATTGGCTTCAGTGCATTCGGAAAGCATTCAGACCTCTTGACTTTTTACAAAATGTGTTACGTTACATCCTTATTCTAAAATTGATTAAATAGTTTTTCCCCCTCATCAATCTACACACAATACCCAATACTGGCAAAGCAAAATCAGGTTTTTTGACATTTTTGCAAATGTATTAAAAATAAAACATTGAAATATCACATTTGTATTTACTGCAAAYGCAGCAGCTACTCTTCCTGGGGTCTGGAAGAATTAAGGTAGTTATACAAATACTCTACAATACATTCATTACAGAATTCACAACACACTAGGTGTGTGCCCTCAGGCCCATACTCAACTACCACATATCTACAACACAAAATCCATGTGTGTGTATAGTGCGTATGTTATCGTGTGTGTATCCATGTGTCTGTGCCTATGTTTGTGTTACTTCACAGTCCCAGCTGTTCCATAAGGTGTATTTTTACCTGCTTTTTAAATCTGATTCTACTGCTTGCATCAGTTACCTGATGTGGAATAGAGTTCCATGTAGTCATGGCTCTATGTAGTACTGTGCGCCTCCCATAGTCTGTTCTGGACTTGGGGACTGTGAAGAGACCTCTGGTGGCATGTATTGTGGGGTATGCATGGGTGTCCGAGTTGTGTGTTAGTATTTAAACAGACAGCTCTGTACCTTCAGTTTGTCAACACCTCTTACGAAAACAAGTAATGATGCTGTCAATCTCTCTTCCACTTTGAGCCATGAGAGATTGACATGCATGTCATTCATGTTAGCTCTACCGGGGACTTTTAATGGCCAGCCGTGCTGCCCTGTTCTGAGGCAACTGCAATTTTCCCAAGTCCCTCTTTGTGGCACCTGACCACACTACTGAACATTAGTCCAGGTGCGACAAAACCAGGTCCTGTAGGACATGCCTTGTTGATAGTGTTGTTAAGAATGCAGAATAGCGCTTTGTTATAGGCTACTGTTGTATCAATATGTTTTGACCATGACAGTTTACAATCCAGGGTAACTCCAAGCAGTTTAGTCACCTCAACTTGCTCAATTTCCACATTATTCATTACGAGATGTAGTTTAGGTTTAGGGTTTAGTGAATGATTTGTCCCAAATACAATGCTTTTAGTTAGGACAAACTTATTCCTTGATACCCATTCCCGAAACTAACTGCAGCTCTTTGTTAAGTGTTGCAGTCATTTCAGTCGCTGTAGTAGCTGACGTGTATAGTGTTGAGTCATCTGCATACATAGACACACTGGCCTTACTCAAAGGTAGTGGCATGTCGTTAGTAAAGACTGAAAAAAGCAAGGGGCCTAAACAGCTACCCTGGGGAATTCCTGCTTCTACCAGAATTATGTTTGAGATGCTTCCATTAAAGAACACCCTCTGTGTTCTGTTAGACAAGTAACTCTTTATCCACATTATAGCAGGGGGTGTAAAGCCATAACACATCAGTTTTTCCAGCAGCAGAATATGATCGATAATGTCAAAAGTTGCACTGAAGTCTAACAAGACAGCCCCCGCAATCATTTTATCATACATTTTTCTAAGCCAACCATCATTCATTTGTGTAAGTGCTGTGCTTGTTGAGTGTCCTTCTCTATATGCATGCTGAAAGTCTGTTGTCAATTTGTTTACTGTGAAATAGCATTGTATCTGGTCAAACACAATTTTTTCCAGAAGTTTACTAAGGGTTGGTAACAGGCTGATTGGTCGGCTATTTGAGCCAATAAAGGGGGCTTTACTATTCTTTGGTAGCGGAATTACTTTTGCTTCCCTCCAGGCCTGAGGGCACACACTTTCTAGTAGGCTTAAATTAAAGATGTGGCAAAGAGGAGTGGCAATTTCGTCCGCTATTATCCCACATACAGTACCAGTCAAAAGTTTGGACACACCTACTCATTCAAGGGTTTTTCTTTATTTGACCTATTTTCTACATTGTAGAATAATAGTGAATACATCAAAACTATGAAATAACACGTATGGAATCATGTAGTAACCAAAAAAGTGTTAAACAAATCAAAAATCTATTTTAGATTCTTCAAAGTAGCCACCCTTTGCCTTAATAACAGCTTTGCACACTCTTGGCATTCTCTCAACCAGCTTCACCTTGAATGCTTTTCCAACAGTCTAGAAGGAGTTTCCACATATGCTGAGCACTTGATGGCTGCTTTTCCTTCACTCTGCAGTCCAACTCATCCCAAACCATCTCAATTGGGTTGAGGTCGGGTGATTGTGGAGGCCAAGTCATCTGATGCAGCACTCGAATACTCTCTGTCTTGGTCAAATAGCCTTTACACAGCCTGGAGGTGTGTTTTGGGTCATTGTCCTGTTGAAAAACAAATGATAGTCCCACTAAACGCAAACCAGATGGGATGGTGTATCACTGCAGAATGCTATGGTAACCATGCTGGTTAAGTGTGCGTAGAATTCTAAGTAAATCACAGACCGTGTCACCAGAAAAGCACCATCACACCTCCTCTTCCATGCTTCATGGTTAGAACAACACATGCAGAGATCATCCGTTCACCTACTCTGCGTCTCACAAAGACACAGAGGTTGGAACCAAAAATCTGACCAAAGGACAGATTTCAACCGGTCTAATGTCCATTGCTCATGTTTCTTGTTTCAAGCAAGTCTCTTCTTCTTATTGGTGTCCTTTAGTAGAATCTTTTTCTCATGGTCTGAGAGTCCTTTAGGTGCCTTTTGGCAAACTCCAAGTGGGCTATACTGTGCCTTTTACCGAGGAGTAACTTCCGTCTGGCCACTCTACCATAAAGGCCTGATTGGTGTAGTGCTGCAGAGATGGTTGTCCTTCTGGAAGGCTCTCCCATCTCTACAGAGGAACTCTGGAGCTCTATCAGAGTGACCATTGGGTTCTTGGTCACCTCCCTGACCAAGGCCCTTCTCTCCCGATTAATCAGTTTGGCCTGGCGGACAGTTCTAGGAAGAGTCTTGGTGGTTCCAAACTTCTTCCATTTAAAAATGATAGACGCCACTGTGTACTTGCGGACCTTCAATGCTGCAGACATTTTTTGGTGCCTCAACAAAATCCTGTCTCTGAGCTCTATGGACAATTCCTTCGACCGCATGTCTTGGTTTTTGCTCTGACATGTACTGTCAACTGTGGGACCTTATATAGACAGGTGTGTGCCTTTCCAAATCATGTCCATTCAATTGAATTTACTACAGGTGGACTCCAATCAAGTTGTAGAAACATCTCAAGGATGATCAATGGAATCAGGATGCACCTGCATCCATAAAGTTTTCAGACCCCTTGACTTTTCCACATTTTGTTACGTTACAGCTTTATTCTAAAATTGATTAAATATTTTTTTCCCGCATCAATCTACAGTACACACAATATCCCATAATGACAGGTTTTTAGACATTTMTGCAAATTTATAAAAAATAAAAACCAGGAATACCTTATTTACACTACCAGTCAAAAGTTTTAGAACACCTACTCATTCAAGGGTTTTTCTTTATTTCTACTATTTTCTACATTGTAGAATAATAGTGAATACATCAAAACTATGAAATAACACATATGGAATCATATAGTAACCAAAAAGTGTTAAACAAATCAAAACATCTTTTATATTTGAGTTTCTTCAAATAGCCATCCTTTGCCTTGATGATAGCTTTGCACACTTGGCATTCTCCCAACCAGCTTCATGAGGTAGTCACCTGGAATGCATTTCAATTAACAGGTGTGCCTTCTTAAAAGTTAATTTGTGGAATTTCTTTCCTTCTTAATGCATTTGAGCCAATCAGTTGTGTTGTGACAAGGTGGGGGGGGCTATACAGAAGATTGCCCGATTTGGTAAAAGACCAAGTCCATATTATGGCAAGAACAGCTCAAATAAACAAAGAAAACGACAGTCCATCATTACTTTAAGACATGAAGGTCAGTCAATACCGAACATTTTCTTCAATGCAGTGATGAAACTGGCTCTCATGAGGACCGCCACAGGAATGGAAGACCCAAAGTTACCTCTGCTGCAGAGGATAAGTTCATTAGAGTTACCAGCCTCAGAAATTGCAGCCCAAATAAATGCTTCACAGAGTTCAAGTAACAGACACATCTCAACATCAACTGTTCAGAGGAGACTGTGTGAATCAGGCCTTCATGGTCAAATTGCTGAAAAGAAACCACTACTAAAGGACACCAATAAGAAGAAGAGACTTGCTTGGGCCAAGAAACACGAGCAATGGAAAAGGGAAAGGGGGATACCTAGTCAGTTGTCCAACTGAATGTATTCAACTGAAATGTGTCTTCCGCATTTAGCCCAACCCCTCTGAATCAGAGAGGTGCAGGGAGCTGCCTTAATCGACATCCACAATGCACATTTGTCCTTTGGTCTGGAGTCTAAATTTTAGATTTTTGGTTCCAACCAGCGTGTCTTTGTGAGACGCGGTGTGGGTAAACGGATGATCTCCGCATGTGTATTTCCCACCGTAAAGCATGGAGGAGGAGGTTTGGGATGAGTCAGACCGCAGAGTGAAGGAAAAGCAGCCAAGTGCTCAGCATATGTGGGAACTCCTTCAAGATGGTTGGAAAATCATTCCAGGTGAAGCTGGTTGAGAGAATGCCAAGAGTGTGCAAAGCTGTCATCAAGGCAAAGGGTGGCTATTTCAAAAATCTCTAATATAAAATATTGATTGGCTCAAAGGCATTAAGAAGGAAAGAAATTCCACAAGAGAGCGCGCGTGAAGTGTCACAAATAGAACCAAGATGTATTTTAGCGCCTGGCTACGCAAATGTTGAAAAAGTGAAGGGGTCTAAATACTTTCTGAATGCACTGTATATCAGTGTGAATGCTATTGAAGCCATGCAATTACTTAGAACAATGTGGACTGCAAATGGGTTCAAGTTAACATATTTAGCAGGTCTACATTTCGTTATTTCGTTTCTGTTAGCAAAGCGAAATGTAGACCTATCTTTGCTAAATATGTTAACTTGAAACCATTTGCAGTCCACATTGTTCTATAATGGAATAACATTGGAATTGGAGTTGATTCCAAGGCAATACATAAAAGACCCTAAATACACAACATGAATCAACCACGTTTCACCATTGGAGCACATTCTAATAAGCCAGTGTGGGGCCAAGCCAATGAGGGACGCACCCACAACTTTTTATTAATCAAAACCCAGCCCTTTCGAGCCAACGCCAGCAAGTATGACAATAATTTTGATAGTGAAAATAGCTAAAATACTTCTGACAGCCTAGAACCTATAGCGCTAGCGCCTACCCTTAGATCCGTTAGGTTTGTTAATATAGAGCCCCTAAACTCTAAGTCCTCCTGACTTCAGAGTATGGAAAGGCTGTTTTGATGTTGTCAGCACGATGCATTGATAATGAAGGTGGTGGTGTTTTTACTGGTTGGTTCTCCTCATGTCTTTCACTTAAACACTCGCAGGCACAGCCACACACAGCCCCCGAAAGCCGCCCCCTTCCAATACAACTGTTGGATTTTCAAATCCAAACAACGAGAGGTCTCAACCCCCAGAAAAATTAAATACATTTGAAAAGAAGCAATCAATGAGTCTGCACAATTTCTGAACTAATATTGCATTAACAAACTGCCTCCTGTCCAGACCAATGAGTTGCAACTCTGCCTCGCTGTGTGGTCATGTGGGTCGCGTCAGCCAGGCTACGAACCTACAGGCAGAACCAACAAAGAGATTACCGGGTTCACTTACACATAAATGTTATGGATGATGTAGGCGTGCATTCTCAATGCCTGAGGAGGGCAGATTGAAGATCATGACCAGGTCTCCGTTCTCAATACAATATGGTAAAAGCGTGTGGTCAATGATGAGAGTGTGTGTGTGTTTTCATCATTTTGTGTGTGTGTGTTTTCATCATTTTTGGATGGACGTGAATTGCACTAGAAAATTAATATTATAATTGAGTCATGTGGCAGACACTCTTATTCAGAGCGATTTAAGGGGGAGCAATTAGAGTTACGTGTTCAAGGACACATCAACAGATTTTTTTTCACCTAATCAGGTTGGGGATTTGAACAAGCAACCTTTTGGTTACTGGCCTAACACTCTTAACTGCTAGGCTACTTGCAGCCCCTAGTTACTTGAAACCACACTTTACATGATATTATACCACTGCAGTGGTAGTTTTATTGCTGTTTTAAGGCTCCTATTGTGGATACACTGAGTTGGAACACCATCCTAATATTGAGAAGCACCCCTTTTGCCCTCAGAACAGCTTCAATTCGTTGGKGCATGGACTACAAGGTGTCGAAAGCATTCCACAGGGATGCTGGCCCATGTTGACTCCAATGCTTCCCACAGTTGTGTCATTTTGGCCGGATGTCCTTTGGGTGGTGGACCATTCTTGATACACATGGGAATGTTGAGTGTGAAAAACCCTGCAGCGTTGCAGTTCTTGATACACCCAAATAGGTTCGCCTTGCACTTAATACCATAACCCATTCAAAGGCACTTAAATATTTTGTCTTAAACAATCCATGGCTCAATTATCCCAAGGCTTAAAAATCCTTCTTTATTAACCTGTCTCCTCCCCTTCATCTACACTGATTGAAGTGGATGTAACAGGTGATATCAATAAGGGATCATAGCTTTCACCTGGTCAGTCTATGTGGTCAGTCTATGTCCTGGAAAGAGCAGGTGGTCCTAATATTTTTTACACTCAGTGTATATTTTCTAGTAGCCAAAATAACATGTAGAATGTGCAACTCAATGCATTCAATCCTGATCTTTTGTTTTCAAGTGTATCTCCACAAACAATAGTGGGCAGACTAGGCCACACAAAGAGCAAGGGATAATCAGACACCAGTGGATAATTGGAAGTACCCAAAAAGGCCACTAGATATCATACTGACAGAGTTTTTTTTTTAAAGTAGACAGTACAAGTCATATTTAGGTTTGCACATTTTGGGGAATATTCAGAGGTGGGAACTTTCCGTGGGAATTAACGGGAATATATGGGAATTAACGGAAATATATGCAAATTGATATTAATGTTTTTTTGCAATGGATACATTTTCCAAATCATATGGAGACAGAAACATAAACATTTTACCTTACTCATAAGTAGACATAATTGCAAATGATTAAATTGTTCCAATATATATATTTTTTAAACTATTTAGTTACGAATTGAACTTTAATTAAATAAGTTGACTCTTCACATGGGATGATTTCACTGAACAACAAAAGAAAGGGAATATTGAATGATCCCCAATGATCCATCACATCTCCCAAAAACGTTTTCAACATAGAAACTAAAGCTTTGGTTGTCTTCCTCTCAGGCTTCCATGTCTTCTCCCTGGACCTCCTCAATGTCCACCTCTTGAACATCAGACTCTGAGGTCTCATCTTCACTGTCACTTTCCAACCTTGTTGAGGAGGGCTCGTTGTCAGGCTCAAAAAGCCTCAAGTTTGCCCGGATGGCCACCAATTTTTCAACCCTTGTATTGGTCAGCCTGTTGCGTGCTTTGGTGTGTGTGTTCCCAAACAAGGACCAGTTGCGCTCTGAGGCGGCTGATGTTGGTGGGATTTGGAGGATGATGGAGGCAACAGGGGAAAGAGCCTCAGATCCACAAAGTCCCTTCCACCAGGTGACTGATGAGATATGTTGGCACGATTGCCATATAGCATCTCCATCCCAAAGCCCCTGCTTGGAAGTGTACTTCGCCAGACTGCCAAGAACCTTGCCCTCATCCAGGCCAAGGTGGTGAGACACGGAAGTGTTGACACCACAGGCCTAGTTGATCTCTGCACCAGAAAGGATGCTCTTGCTAGCATACTTGGGGTCCAACATGTACTCCGTCCCGTGTGGCTCAGTTGGTAGAGCATGGCGCTTGCAACGCCAGGGTTGTGGGTTCATTCCCCACGGGGGGAACGTTCCAATTTGTAAGTCGCTCTGGATAAGAGCGTCTGCTAAATGACTTAAATGTAAATGTAAATGTCTGTGGCGTGTATGGGCTTCAGGCAGAAGTCTTCACACTTTTTGATGTATTTCAGAACTGCAGTTTCCCCTGATTTGGCACAGTATTTGCAAATGTACACAGCATTACCTTCTACATTGGCTGCAGCGAAATGTCTCCACACACCAGATAGTGCCCGTGGCATTTTCCTGTAAAGATTAGAAAAAAATGAGTAAAAAAAACAACAAATACAATTCCAAGTACAGATAAATAGTTAAGCAGTTAGATTAAACAACTCCTTTGTAAGATAAATGTTTTAAAATTAGACATGTATGGAAACAGGTGAATTAACACTCCTCAGTTTATAAAAATAAATAAATAAATAAACTTTATTTAACCAGGTAGGCCAGTTGAGAACAAGTTCTCATTTACAACTGCGACCTGGCCAAGATAAAGCAAAGCAGTGCGACAAAAAACAACAACACAGAGTTACACTTGGGATAAACAAAAGTACAGTCAATAACACAATAGAAAAATCTATATACAGTGTGTGCAAATGGCATAAGAAGGTACGGCAATAAATAGGCCATAGTAGCAGAGTAATTACAATTTAGCAAATTAACACTGGAGTGATAGATGTGCTGATGATGATGTGCAAGTAGAAATACTGGTGTGCAAAATAGCAAAAACATGTAAATAAAAACAATATGGGGATGAGGTAGGTAGTTGGATGGGCTATTTACAGATGGGCTGTGTACAGCTGCAGCGATCGATAAGCTGCTCAGATAGCTGATGCTTAAAGTAGTGAGGGAGATATATGTCTCCAACTTCAGAGATTTTTGCAATTCGTTTCAATCATTGGCAGCAGAGAACTGGAAGGAAAGGCAACCAAATGAGGTGTTGGCTTTGGGGATGACCAGTGAGATATACCTGCTGGAGCGCGTGCTATGGGTAGGTGTTGTTATGGTGACAAGTGAGCTGAGAAAAGGCAGAGCTTTACCTAGCAAAMACTTATAGTGGTGTGGGGGCTGTGCTTTGGCAAAGTGGGTGGGGTTATATCCTTCCTGTTTGGCCCTGTCTGGGGGTATCATCGGATGGGGCCACAGTGTCTCCTGACCCCTCCTGTCTCAGCCTCCAGTATTTATGCTGCAGTAGTTTGTGTTGGGGGGCTAGGGTCAGTTTGTTATATCTGGAGTACTTCTTCTGTCTTATCCGGTGTCCTGTGTGAATTTAAGTATGCTCTCTCTAATTCTTTCTCCTCTTTCTTTCTCTCGGAGGAGGACCTGAGCCCTAGGACCATGCCTCAGGACTACCTGGCATGATGACTCCTGCTGTCCCCAGTCCACCTGGCCTGCTGCTGCTCCAGTTTCAACTGTTCTGCCTGCGGGTATGGAACCCTGACCTGTTCACCGGACGTGCTACCTGTCCCAGACCTGCTTTTTCAACTCCTAGAGACAGCAGGAGCGGTAGAGATACTCTTAATGATCGGCTATGAAAAGCCAACTAACATTTACTCCTGAGGTGCTGACTTGCTGCACCCTCGACAACTACTGTGATTATTATTATTTGACCATTCTGGTAATTTATGAACATTTGAACATCTTGGCCATGTTCTGTTATAATCTCACCCGGCACAGCAGAAGAGGACAGTCCACCTCTCATAGCCTGGTTCCTTTCTAGGTTTCTTCCTAGGTTTTGGCCTCTCTAGGAAGTTTTTCCTAGCCACCGTGCTTCTACACCTGCATTGCTTGCTGTTTGGGGTTTTAGGCTGGGTTTCTGTACAGCACTTTGAGATATTAGCTGATGTAAGAAGGGCTATATAAATACATTTGATTTGATTGATGACCTAGAGCCAGTGGGTCTGGCGACGAATATGAAGCGAGGGCCAGCTGATGAGAGCATACAGGTCGCAGTGGTGGGTGGTATATGGGGCTTTGATGACAAGACAGATGGCACTGTGATAGACTGCATCCAGTTTGCTGAGTAGAGTGTTGGAGGCTATTTTGTAAATGACATCGCCGAAGTCGAGGATCGGTAGGATAGTCAGTTTTACGAGGGTATGTTTGGCAGCATGACTGAAGGAGGCTTTGTTGCAAAATAGGAAGCCAATTCTAGATTTAATTTTGGATTGGAGATGCTTAATGTGAGTCTGGAAGGAGAGTTTACAGTCTAGCCAGACACCTAGGTATTTGTAGTTGTCCACATATTCTATAGTCAGAACCGTCCAGAGTAGTGATGCAGTCGGGCGGGCGGGTGTGGGCACGGATCTGTTGAAAAGAATGCATTTAGTTTTACTAGCATTTAGTTTTACTAGCATCCCGCTCAGCCCAGTCAAAACTGTTCGCTGTCTGGCACTCCAATGGTGGAACAAACTCCCTCACGACGCCAGGTCAGCGGAGTCAATCACCACCTTCCGGAGACACCTGAAACGCCACCTCTTTAAGGAATACCTGGATAGGATAAAGTAATCCTTCTAACCCCCCCCCCCCCCTTAAAAGAGTTAGATGCACTATTGTTAAAGTGGTGTTCCACTGGATATCATAAGGTGAATGCACCAATTTGTAAGTCGCTCTGGATAAGAGCGTCTGCTAAATGACTTAAATGTAAATGTAAATTTAAGAGCAGTTGGAGGCCACGGAAGGAGTGTTGTATGGCATTGAAGCCCGTTTGGAGATTAGTTAACACAGCGTCCAAAGAAGGGCCAGATGTAAACAGAATGGTGTCGTATGCGTAGAGGTGGATCAAGGAATCAACCGCAGCAAGAGAGACATTGTTGATATATACAGAGAAAAGAGTCAGCCCGGGAATTGAACCCTGTGGTACCCCCATAGAGACTGCCAGAGGTCCGGACAACAGGCACTCCGATTTGACACACTGAACTCTATCTGAGAAGTAGTTGGTGAACCAGGCGAGGCAATCATTTGAGAAACCAAGGCTGTTGAGTCTGCCTTTAAGAATACGGTGATTGACAGAGTCGAAGCCTTGGCCAGGTCGATGAATACGGCTGCACAGTATTGTCTTTTATCGATGGCGGTTATGATATCGTTTAGGACCTTGAGCGTGGCTGAGGTGCACCCATGACCAGCTCGGAAACTGGATTGCACAGTGGAGAAGGTACGGTGGGATTCGAAATGGTCAGTGATCTGTTTATTATCTTGGCTTTCAAAGACTTTAGAAAGGCTGGGCAGGATGGATATAGGTCTATAAGAGTTTGGGTCTAGAGTGTCACCCCCTTTGAAGAGGGGGATGACCGCGGCAGCGTTCCAATCTATATGAATCTTGGACGATACGAAAGAYAGGTTGAACAGACTAGTAATAGGGGTTGCAACAATGGCGGTGGCTAATTTTAGAAAGAGAGGGTCCAGATTTTCTAGCCGAGCTGATTTGTACGAGTCCAGGTTTTGCGGCTCTTTCAGAACATCTGCTATCTGGATTTGGGTGAAGGAGAAGCTGGGGAGGCTTGAGCATGTAGCTACAGGGGGTGTGGAGCTGTTGGCCGGGGTTGGGGTAGCCAGGAGGAAAGCATGGCCAGCCTTGGAGAAATGCTTATTGAAATTCTCGATTATTGTGGATTTTTCGGTGGTGACAGTGTTTCATAGCCTCAGTGCAGTGGCAGCTGGGAGGAGGTGCTCTTATTCTCCATGGACTTTACAGTGTCCCAGAACTTTTTGGAGTTAGAGCTACAGGATGCAAATTTCTGTTTGAAAAAGCTAACCTTTGCTTTCCTAACTGACTGTGTGTATTGGTTCCTGACTTCTCTGAAAAGTTGCAAATCGTGGGGACTATTCGATGCTAGTGCAGTACGCCACAGGGTGTTCTTGTGCGGTTCGAGGGCAGTCAGGTCTGGAGTGAACCAAAAACCAACATTTTTTGAAAGGGGAATGCTTATTTATGAGGTCAATATCCTTCCAGGATACCCGGGCCAGGTCGATTTAGAAAGGCCTGCTCGCAGAAGTGTTTTAGGGAGCGTTTGACAATGATGAGGGGTGGTAGTTTGACTGCGGAACCATAACGGATGCAGGAAATGAGGCAGTGATCGCTGAGATCCTGATTGAAAACAGCAGAGGTGTATTTGGAGGGCAAGTTGGTCAGGATGATATCTATGAGGGTGCCCATGTTTACGGATTTAGGGTTGTACCTGGCGGGTTCCTTGATAATTTGTGTGAGATTGAGGGCATCAAGCTTGGATTGTAGGACTGCCGGGGTGTTAAGCATATCCCAGTTTAGGTCACCTAACAGAACGAACTCTGAAGATAGATGGGGGGCAATCAATTCACATATGGTGTCCAGGGCACAGCTGGGAGCTGAGGGGGGTCTATGACAGGCGGCAACAGTGAG
The DNA here is from genome assembly GCF_002910315.2 of Salvelinus sp. IW2-2015. Taxonomy (NCBI): domain Eukaryota; kingdom Metazoa; phylum Chordata; class Actinopteri; order Salmoniformes; family Salmonidae; genus Salvelinus; species Salvelinus sp. IW2-2015. The sequence goes on along the minus strand of NC_036875.1, from coordinate 18,277,977 downwards.
AGACTTATTTCTGGAGAGATTCATTTTTAAAATTAGAAGCTCGAACTGTTTGGGCATAGACCTGGAAAGTATGACAGAACTTTGCAGGCTATCTCTGCAGTAGATTGCAACTCCTCCCCCTTTTGCAGTTCTATCTTGACGGAAAATGTTGTAGTTGGGGATGGAAATCTCCGAATTTTTGGTGGCCTTCCTAAGCCAGGATTTAGACATGGCAAGGACATCAGGGATGGCAGAGTGTGCTAAAGCAGTGAGTAAAACTAATTTAGGGAGGAGGCTTCTGATGTTAACATTCATGAAACCAAGGCTTTTACGGTTACAGAAGTCAACAAATGAGAGCGCCTGGGGACACACAGGGCCTGGGTTAACCTCTACATCACCCAAGGAACAGATGTGGAGTAGGATGAGGGTACGGCTAAAGGCTATCAAAACTGGTCATCCAGTTCATTGGGGACATAGAATAAAAGGAGCAGATTTCTGGGCATGGTAGGATAGATTCAGGGCATAATGTACAGACAGGGGTATGGTAGGGTGAGTGTACAGTGTAGGTAAACCTAGGCATTGAGTGACGATAAGAGAGATTGCATCTCTGGGGGCACTAGTTATGCTAGGTGAGATCACCGCATGTGTGGGAGGTGGGGAAAATGAGCTATCTGAGGCATGTTGAGTGGGACTAGGAGCTTCGCAGTAAAATAAAACAATGATAACTACCCTAAACAACTGTATACAAGTCATATTGACATTAGAGAGAGACATAAAGCGAGGCATAAAGCAATCACAGGTGTTGATTGGGAGAGCTAGCTGAGACAACAACAGGTAAGACAACAACAGCTAATCAGCTTAAGACAACAACAACAGGTAAAATGGTGATGAATGGGCAGAGAGGGTCAGTTAACTACACACATGGCCTGAGTTCGAGGCTGGGGCCGACAGATAAACAAAATAAACAAAATGGAGTAGCGTGATTAATGAACAGTCCAGCAGGCATCAGCTATGTAGCCAAGTGGTCGTAGGGTCCAGCGAACAGCAATAGATGAAACAGGGAAGCCGTTAGGTAGTTGTTACTACGCTAGCAAGCGGGAAACACAGCGTTCATAAAGTTAACAGGCACGGGGCTAGCTGAAGGACGTCCGGCAAAGTCCGGTTGAGGGCACATCGGACGGAATTACGTCAGCAGACCAATCGTGATGGATCGGCTGGGCTCCGTGTCGACAAAGGGTCCAGGCCAATTGTAGCTGGAGTAATTTTGTTTGCTAGCCCGGAGATGCACCTGGCTCGAGGCTAACTYGTGATAGCTTCGGGACAAGTGCGTTAGCCACTATAGCCACTTGGTAGCCACTAGCTATCCGATGCAAAAGTCCAGAGCTTACGGCAGGAATCTGGTGATGTAGTGGCTTCTAGTTGTGTTAGTGAAGAGTCCGGGAGGCATCAGCTGTGTAGCCGAGTGGAGAAAAGCAGTCCAATATGCTCAGGGTTGATATCACGCTGTGCAGACTGGCAGGTATTATCCAGGCTAAAAGCGTCTGGAGTCTGAGCTAAAGGTAAAGGCCGCTAGCAGTGGCTAACAATGACTCAATAGCTAGTATCTAATTAGCTGGTTAGCTTCTGATGGCTAGCTTCTGATGTAGGTTCTAGCTTTAAGGTCTAAAAATAGCAGATCCATATCACATTGGGTGAGGCGGGTTGCCGGAATGTATATTTAATTTAAAAATGGAAAAAGAGATTGAAATATATACAAAAAAGACGGAAAAACCATACAGTGTACACGAGACAACGGCAAACACGTCCACACTGCTACGCCATCTTGGAATCTAGTTAGCAGGCTCAAGCAAGCTAAAACCCACATGGTAGCAAAAACTAACTAGCAGAAATTGTTAACAAGTTAGAAATAATTTAAACACACTTTTCTGTAGGCTACTATTTACTACTTAACAAAAAATCATGTATGTCATATAAAATATATTCACCCCACCAAGTATTGTTATCAAAACTTACCAGAAAGCATGTAGTCCTTGGCTCAGTGTAGTAGTGTGGGCTCAATAGCATCTCATTAGTGTGCAAGATCTTGATAATCAGCTGTACATGTGATGGAAGAATGCACTGTGCATGCAGAGGGTTGCAATTCCATTGAATTAAACCAAAATAAGCCACAAGACCTAGAATTTGATGTGTATCCCACAAAAAAAGGTTCCCTGTTATAAGCTAATTGTTTTGATGAATTTAAGCATATTTCTCAAAATTTGAAAATTTCTGGAAAAATCCAGGAAATTTACCGGAAGGTTTCTGACCCTTTGCCACACTAGTCTATTATAAATGTATCTCTACTAGAACACGTGTTAAATGTAGTGTTAGTATATAGTATACTCTCAAGAACCGAGCAAAACAACCGTAAAATGGCAAAAACAGATACAATCATATGCAACACTATATACATTGCAGCAGGAGATGTCTAGAAAACAACTAGATGAAAGTAAAGAGTACCCTTGAGTACACTAAGGGCAGATTTCCCTGACTGAGATTAAGCCTCGTCCTAGACTAAAAAGCCCTTTCAATGAATTATCTCCATTGTTCTCATTTTTAAGTCGAGGACTAGGCTCAATCTGTGTCAAGGAAACGATCCCTAAACCCATTAGCAGCAACATAAATAATACAATGAGTATATGTAGGTAGGGGCAGAGACAAAGTGAGGCAAACTATTCTCCAATTTGGCACTAAAAGTACCATGACATTCTCATTCATAATTTAGTTTTATTGTGGCCTTGGAACCTTACGACCAGCATAGCACCCACCAAAATTATATTAAACACCCTACGAGTTTCTACCCAGTCTCTACTTTCAGTGGTGTACACTTTTATCATTACTATATCATGTGGGAGCAGCAAAAAAAAGTTGCAAATAGGTCAAAATATATGGCTCAGCTGCACGACCAGGGGCAAAAGAGCAAGATTCACTACATTGAAATTAGGACGGGGATTGGTGTGTTTTACTTTGTTTTACTCTGACCTACAAAACCAACTGCTCATGCCACCCTTTGACACAGCCAACTGTCAACTTTCAGTGGTGGTAGCACATTACTGCCATCTAGTGGATTAAAAAGCGTACAACACAGGGGTATTCTGTACATACACTACAATTCAGCTACAGTATATTTGGCTGCATTTACACAGGCAACCCAATTCTGATCTAGGTATAAAATCCTAGGAAATGTTTTTTAATTGACACAAGCTATCTCCAATCAATCAATGAATGTCTGGTTGTGCGTGTGTTTGGTGGGGGGATTGCATAAGCAATGGGAGGCGTAGCTCTGTGACTCTTAATCACACAAAGCCTATTATTTGGCAGGAAATACTATTTCTAGATCAGTGGTTCTACACCTCACTTTGCTTAAGCTGATCCTTTCCAACAGACTCAGAAGTTGTAGCTAAAAAAGTTGAAGGGGATGGTAAATTAAAGTATTTTGTAGTGAATTTGGTTAGTAGCCTCAACCGGCACTCAAACCTGGATCCAACAACTGTCAAGCCAACACCTTAACTGTACGCAAAAAGGTTTCTACCGCACACACACACACACATAACAGTAGGCCGGGCCGGGCAGCTTCATCTTGTAGCATGTTGAGGGACTAACTACCTTCCACTAGCTACTACTAGCTAGCATGACTATAGCCAGTAGCCAGCTAGTGCAAGCCAACTTTGTTCAATTATTGTTGAGTTTATTCTATTGGCATGCTAACGTCATAAGTTCTACTTCGCTATATAACGCAAAAACAATTTGTGACAAAATCATCAGTAGATTTGAAAATGTGATTTGAAACTCATTTAACTTGTCTTTTTTATTCGGTACATTTATTCGGTATCCCCAACAAGTCAATTTGATGGAAACACATCTCTGGTGGGAAAATGCACATATTGTTTTTATAAAGATTTTAGAATATTCGCCTGAAAATCTGTTGCCAATTGTATGGAAACCTAGTTAATGGCACAGAACTGTTCTATCTCTATAGATGCATGTGGTCTTGGATGGATGCATAGATCATTTGTCGGTGTATGTCCTTTTAGATGTCGTGTGGCTGTACTTGTCTCTATCACATATATATATATATATTATGCTGAAAGCAAAGCACAACTCTGGATTTTCTCTCATAGTATTATTAGGTGTACTTGCTGAAGGCAAAGCACAACTCAAGATTTCTTACATATTCTAATTATTAATGGGACAAAGATTACAGCTGTTTTAGTAATCGCATCAACTACTTTTGGTCTACTTCTCTGCTATTTAAATCTGGAATCAGAGCAGAATGATCTACTACCAATCAAGAGGTACAGCTGTTTTAGTAACCGCATCACCTAATTTAGCTAACTGCCATGGAACCTTTCCGAACTTTCAAATTATAATAATGGGGGAGCACATAAGACTTATTATGCCACACAGCTCACTCCAACCCACTAAACTAACCTACCACTGTTTGTTTACATGTAGTTATCGTTTACCTTTAGTACTGGTCTGTAGGCTGCATTGCACATTAGTAAACCCCCATCCAGCTAGCGGCGCTGATGTGCAATTCTGTGCTCGCCACCCACTAGAACCAAGGAGTTTTCAAAAATTCCTTGACTTGAACGTGGAAGTAGGATTGGAGACTACCTTGTTTTGATTTCAAACATTTGTGTGGAGTAAATAAAGACATACTGACTCAACCGAATAGGCTACACAACTCTAATTCGACCGAAAATGTCTAAACTACAGTTGTTGCGTGTGTTTGTAAATTAACGTTTAATGGCGGCTGCTGTAGAGATTTTCGGGGGGAGTTGAGAAAATGGTCGCGGAATACCATGAGGAAAATGTGATGTGTTGTGAAAGCAGAATTGCATTTTGATGGTCAACACATGTTCATGTTAAAACATCTGTTATTTGCATTTGAAATAATGAAACTCAGATGTATGTTATGCTCTGTTGACTGTGTCCCCTCGGGGGCATAGGTGCTCTGAGGGAAGGGCTGCCCTGGCCAGTTGGTCCCTCTTCCCACTTATCCTCTCCAGCCCAGAGAGGACTTCATGAACATGTTTTATTTATGTATAACTTCACCAATGCCTCCTTGTCTTTTGTACTCTATTATTACAGTTGACATATTCTGTGGTGGTAGTCTGAGTGTAGTAATTTGTGCTGAAATATGTGATTTAACTGCCACACAAAATAACTACATTATGGCATTCACTAATCATAAACTGTTCACCTAATACCTTTTTTTGCACTGTTGGTTAGAGCCTGTAAGTAAGCATTTCACTATAAGGTCGACACCTGTTGTATTTGGCGCACGTGACAAATAAACTTTGATTTGATTTACATATAATAGAAATATGAGTACATTTGTGGACAAAATTCTAACTTACTCAACCTTTGACTATATTTCGCTACTTCGCTCAAGTAATTTATTTCTACCTCAACTACCATAACATTTGTTCAACACAAACAAACGATTAAACTTTTATTAAACTTATTCAAGGTAATCCACTTTCATGGGATATCTTCAACATTCTAAAGGTCCTATTTTTACATCATGACTTCTAAAATTCTATTCTATTCACTGTAAACAATGTAACTTTGACGTATCAGCTACTTTGTCCACTCACTCTTCGCCTTGTCTGGACCTACATTACATTGTAGGTTCAGACATTGTATGTCCAGACTATTACACATCACATCAGAGTAAATGGACCAACACCTTACTGTTTCATTCACATTCACCACAAAAACCAATGTATGAATACTGTCATGTGGATATTTTGTTAATCATCTGTATAATGACAATTTTTGGGATTCACAGACTTCACCCTCCCTACACCTCTGATGAATAAAACAGGAAACCTGTTCAATCACCATCACTGCAAAATCTTTCTGGCTATGGATACAGAGACACATTAACATCAACATGCCAGAGGATAAACCCATTGGACTTGGGGCTCTACTGAGAGTACCTCATATTTAGATTTTTTTATTCTGCTTTTCCACTAAAATCCTAATGAACACTGAGAACTAAAATATTGTGTTATTGTTATTGTTATGCATATTATTGTCATTAATAAAAATAATAACGGGGGCAGTTCAAAAATGAACTCCAAAAGGTTCTTCAAAAGGTTCTTTGAGGATCCATTAAAAGGGGTTCTTTGAAGAAGAAAGGGGTTATTTTAAGAACTTATAGGGGTTCCTTTAGGGGTTCTTCAATTTGAAGAATGAATGAACCATAAGAATGTATGAACCATTGAGCTCCTCAGTGGCGCAGCGTTCTAAGGCACTGCATCTCAGTGCAAGAGCTGTCACTACAGACCCTGGTTTGATTCCAGGCTGTATCACAACCGCCCGTGATTGGGAGTCCCATAGGGCGGCACACAATTGGCCCAGTGTCGTCCGGGTTAGGATTTGGCTGGGGTAGGTCGTCATTGTAAATAAGAATTTGTTCTTAACTGACATGCCTAGTTAAATAAAGGTTAATAAATAAAATAAAAATTGAGATATAGCCATGATCAAACTAGACAGCACCATGTGGCTTAATAAAATGTGTCCTGCTCTCAGGGGGTGGCTTTAAAAAAAATGTCCCTATATAATATTGTATGCAAAATGATTGATGCATTTGTCTCACCTGTTTTTAATATTTATTGCACACCTATATTACTTGTATTCATGGTTTTTCCATATGTCTATATGTCTGTAATATTTATTGTGACGTTAATGTATCGTATGTATTCAATTGACTGGATGTATTCAATTGACCCAATGTAAATGCCTCGAAATGTTATTTAAGTGGGTGTGTTTCATAGTGGTGTTTGACTTGACAAAGAGCCAACTTGGATCGAATCGTTGTCTTTTTTGTGTGTCTTATTAAATCACATTGGGAGCATACCAGTTGCGGGCATTCCTTTTTTCTTTGATACGTTCTTCTGTCCTGCTCCTGATAAGTTGGATGTGCATATTTTTTCATATCTCTCATATATTTGTGCGTCAATGTACAATTCCACCAATAGAGGGCATAGTAAGCTCTCAAAGAGTGGTGTTGGAATGTTAGGAAGGAAACATGAAGGAAGAAGAGGGGTATCTTATATACAGCGGCAAGAAAAATGTGAACCCTTTGGATATACCAGGATTTCTGCATAAATTGATAATAAAATTTGATCTGATCTTCATCTAGGTCACAACAATAGACAAACACAGTCTGCTTAAACTAATAACACAAATAATTATACGTGTTCGTGTCTTTATTGAACACACCATGTAAACATTCACAGTGCTGGGTGGAAAAAGTATGTGAACCCTTGGATTTAAAAACTAAAAGTTTTCTGTAGTTGCGGATCAGACCTGCATAACGGTCAGGAGGAATTTTGTACCATTCCTCTTTACAAAACTGTTTCAGTTCAGCAATATTCTTGGGATGTCTGGTGTGAACTGCTCTCGAAGTCATGCCACAGCATCTCAATCGGGTTGAGGTCAGGACTCTGACTGGGCCACTCTAGAAGGRGTATTTTCTTCTGTTGAAGCCATTCTGTTGTTGATTTACTTCTGTGTTTTGGGTCGTTGTTCTGTTGCATCACCCAACTTCTGTTGAGCTTCAATTGGCGGACAGATAGCCTAACATTCACCTGCAAAATGTCTTGATAAACTTGGGAATAAATTTTTTCCATCATTGATAGCAAGCTGTCCAGGCCCTGACGCAGCAAAGCAGTCCCAAACCATGATGCTCTCTCCACCATACTTTATAGTTGGGATGTGGTTTTGATGTTGGTGTGCTGTGCCTTGTCTTCTCCACACACAGTGCTGTGTGTTCCTTCCAAACAATGCAACTGTAGTTTCATCTGTCCACAGAATATTTTGCCAGTAGCGCTGTGGAACATCCAGGTGCACTTTTGCAAACTTCAGATGTGCAGCAATGTTTTTTTTGGGACAGCAGTGGCTTCTTCCGTGGTGTCCTCCTATGAACACCGTTCTTGTTTAGTGTTTTACGTATCGTAGACTCGTCAACAGAGATGTTAGCATGTTCCAGAGATTTCTGTAAGTCTTTAGCTGAGACTCTAGGATTCTTCTTAACCTCATTGAGCATTCTGCACTGTGCTCTTGCAGTCATCTTTGCAGGACGGCCACTCCTAGCAACAGTGCTGAACTTTCTCCATTTATAGACAATTTGTCTTACCGTGGACTGGTGAACATCAAGGCTTTTAGAGATACTTTTGTAACCCTTTCCAGCTTTATGCAAGTCAACAATTCTTAATATTAGGTTTTCTGAGATCTCTTTTGTTCAGGGCATGGTTCACATCAGGCAATGCTTCTTGTGAATAGCAAACTCAAAATATGTGAGTGTTTTTTATAGGGCAAGGCATCTCTAACCAACATCTCAAATCTCCAAGTGTTGTGGGTGTTTCAGGGGAAAGGGGTACATTTGACCTCCATCATCTAGGACGTGACAGTGGTTAATAAAATCTCCCCATTTCTGCCCATTTTTTTTGCACAGTCTTGCAGGCCTTCTTATACAGCTGCAACTATATGCATTCGTAAATCAAGATCTTTCTTGAGTTGGGCCCTTGGATAGTGCAACTTTTGAGAATGTGAGCCTATGGTTGTGTGGGGGAAAGGGGTTGAGTGTGTGTGAGTGTGTGGGTGTATGTGTGTATCCCACAACTGTTGCGAGGGAGTAAAGGATGTTGGCCAATATAGGATGACTCACAATAATTGTTTTCTAATATAATAATTGTTTGCAATAATGTAATTTTGGTAATGATGAGACTGGTGAGAGGTAAAAGCCTTTGCATAAATTGCCTACATTATTACATATATTAATAGCTAATTATGGGAAATAAGAAACAGGATTTTTAAAATATATGTTTTTTTTATGGCTATATATAATACAAATCAAGGTGAGGGCGATGGAAATGTATTTGGCGGTTGATCTACTTCTGTTCTGTAAATGGCACTGTGTGCTCTTTTCGAAGGATGTATCCCAGTCTTTTCAGGACTATGGGATACGGGAGGTCAGGGGTGGTCTGCCGGGCATTGGGATGACAACCCAACTCGGGATGAGGAGGGCTTTTAGCGGGTGGAACAGTGGGGACCAATTGGAGGTTTACTTAGTAGCAATGTAAATATCATGGTGCAGCTATATAGACACTCAATCATCATGTTACTTTTTAATGGTACGTTTACAAACATATATTTTGATAAATAGAATTGAAAGTTGTGTCTCATTATGGTAAGTGGTGAAATAAGTATAGCCAGTTACAATTGTAATGGCTTAGCAGATAATAAGAAAATACGTTTACCTGGCTAAAAGAGAAGGAATATAATATCTATTGTTTACAGGACACTCATTCAGCAATTTTAGATGAAGTTTTGTGGAAAAAGGACTAGGGGGGCGAAATATATTTCTCCCATGGGCAAAGAAATTCAAAAGGGGTGATGGTATTAATTAACAGTAATTTTGATCCAAATGTGCAAATTGTCCAAACAGATCATCAAGGTAGATGGATTATTTGAAATATGTTATTGGACAATAAACAGATATGGCTTATTAACATATACGGTCCAAATAATGATGATCCAAGCTTCTTTGAAAATATATATAAGAATTGATCAACTCTACAAGCAACACTAGACTCTATTATTATGGTGGGAGATTTTAATACGGTCTTAAATACCTCTATGGACCGGAAAGGAAATCACACTACAAACTATCACCCTCGGGCACTAATATTGGAATTAGTGGATATATGGAGGCTTAAATACACTGACCTAGTGAGATATACATGGCGGAGGCTTAATCAAGCTAGTTGTCTTGACTACTTTCTTATGCCATTCTCTCTGGCACCAAAAGTTTGAAAAGTGTTGATAGGGGACGGAATGCGGTCGGATCATCACATAATTGGCATATATATTACTCTTACAGAATTTCTACGTGGGTGAGGATATTGGAAATTTAATCAAAGCCTACTAGATTATAAATTGTTTAGAACTAGGACAAAATAATTTATAACTGACTTTTTCAGACATAACATAGGTACAGCAGATCCCCTTAATGTATGGGACACTTTTAAATGCAATTCAGTACTCATCTATAAAACGAAAGCAATTTAGATCAAAAGAGTCCATATTAACAAAGGAAATTGAAGGACTAACAGTGCAGTTAGATAGCAAAAAAAACTACCATAGAGGCACAGAATAAGTTAGAGAGGAAAAACAAAAAGAAATGGAGGAACTTATTCAAGAAAGATCCAGTGTAATATATTATTTAAAAAAATATATAATAGAGCAAACTGGATGGAATATGGGGGAAAATGCACCAAATTATTTTTCAATCTTCAATATAGAAATGCTACCAAAAGAAAATGTTTTCAACCTTGTTACAAATTATGGAGTCACGCATGATTCACCGAATTATATTTTGAAAGAGGAAGTAAAGTATTTCAAGAATATGTTTTCGTTTCAGGCTCCTCCATCTTCACTAACCGAAGCTAATTGTATGTATTTTTTCCCTAATAATAATGTAAAATTAACATCTGTACAGAAAGACTCATGTGAAGGCCAAATTACAGAGGAGGAACTTCTTGATGCAATTAAAGCCTTTAAGGCGAGGAAAACTCCAGGGCTGGATGGCCTACCAGTGGAAGTATACCAAACTTTTTTTGATGTACTCAGAGGACCATTATTAGCATGTTTTAACCACTACTATATAAATGGTAGATTATCGGACATGCAACAAGAAGGTCTGATATCATTATTACTGACACAGGCACAAGTGGTATATCTAAAGATCCAGTCCATTTAAAAAATTGGAGGCCTCTTACACTTCAGTGTTGTGATGCAAAAATTCTAGCAAAATGCTTGCCGCATAGAATTAAAAAAGTATTGTCAGATATTATTCATCCTAATCAGACAGATTTTTTACATGGATGATACATTGGGGATAATATAAGACAAGTACTGGAAACAATAGAATACTATGAAATATCGGGGACACCAGGCCTGGTTTTCATAGCTGATTTTGAAAAGGCTTTTGATAAAGTACGACTGGAGTTTATATATAAATGCCTGGGATATTTCAATTTTGGGCAATCAATTATAAAATGGGTTAAAATTATGTATAGTAACCCTAGGTGTAAAATAGTCAATAATGGCTACATCTCAGAAAGTGTTAAACTATCAAGAGGAGTAAAACAAGGATGTCCACTATCGGCATATCTATTTATTATTGCCATTGAAATGATAGCTGTTCAAATTAAATCCAACAATAATATTAAGGGGTTAGAAATCCGTGGTTTAAAAACTAAGGCGTCATTGTATGCTGATGATGAATGTTTTCTTTTAAAACCACAATTTAATCCCTCCACGACCTCATAGAGGATCTAGATACTTTTGCTAACCTCTCTGGATTAAAACCAAATTATGACGTATTGGATCACAAAAAAATGCTAATTTTACATTACAGTGTAGTTTACCAATTAAATGGTCTGACGGAGATGTGGACATACTCGGTATACAAATCCCAAAAGAAAGAAATTATCTCACTCTAATAAATGTTTATAGAAAGTTAGCAAAAATAGATAAGATCTTGCTACCATAGAAAGGAAAATACCTGTCTATTTGTGGAAAAATCACCCTGATTAACTCTTTAGTCATATCACAGTTTACCTATTTGCTTATGGTTTTGCCTACACCTAGTGACCTGCTTTATAAATTATATAAACAAAAAATATTCAATTTTATTTGGAATGGCAAGCCAGACAAAATTAAAAGGGCCTATTTATATAACGAATATGAATTCGGAGGGCAAAAATTATTAAATATTAAAGCATTAGACCTCTCACTAAAGGCATCAGTCATACAAAAGTTATACTTAAATCCAAACTGGTTCTCTAGTAAATTGGTAGGAATGTCTCACCCCATGTTCAAGAATGGCCTTTCTCCCTTTATTCAGATTACAACTGCTCACTTTCGGTTGTTTGTAAAGGAAATAATCTCCAAAATATTGTTATTTTTTAAACTAGCCTTAGAATGTTGGTTGCAATTTCAGTTTAATCCACCTGAAAAGACAGAACAAATAATACAACAAATATTGTGGTTAAACTCAAATATACTAATTGATTAAAAACAACAACAAAAAATCGTACATATATTTTTAAAAATGTGTAATTTTAGTGAATGATATAAATAGAACTGGTGGAGTTATGTCACACATGCAGCTAACACAGACATATGGAAATGTCTGCTCTACCCAAAATTACAACCAATTAATTACAGAATTACRACAACAATGGAAGAGGGGAAAAAGTAAGGAACTTGTATGTCAGCTCTGCATTAAAGAACATAAATGGTTAAAGAAAAGTGTGATGAAGAAAAACATTTACCAATATCATTTGAGGACCAAAAAACGGACAGTTGTGCCATATAAATTGCAAAATAGTTGGGAAGAGATTTTTGATGTACCCATTCCATGGCACATGGTTTATGAATTGATACGCAAAGCAACGCCGGATTAAAAACTTCAAATTTTTCAATTTTAATTAATGTACAAAATTCTTGCAACCAATAGAATGTTATATACAGTTGAAGTCGGATGTTTACATACACCTTAGCCAAATACATTTAAACTCAGTTTCTCACAATTCCTGACATTTAATCCTTGTAAAAATGTCTTAGGTCAGTTAGGATCACCACTTTATTTGAAGAATGTGAAATGTCAGAATAATAGTAGAGAGAATGATTTATTTCAGCTTTTATTTTCTTTACATCAACATTCCCAGTGGGTCAGAAGATTACATACACTCATTAGTATTTGGTAGCATTGCCTTTAAATTGTTTAACTTGGGTCAAACGTTTTGGGAAGCCCTCCACAAGCTTCCCACAATAAGTTGGATGAATTTTGGCCCATCAGTCCTGACAGAGCTGGTGTAACTGAGTCAGGTTTGTAGGCCTCCTTGCTCGCACACGCTTTTACAGTTCTGCCCACAAATGTTCTATGGATTGAGGTCAGGGCTTTGTGATGGCCACTCCAATACCTTGACTTTGTTGTCCTTAAGCCATTTTGCCACAACTTTGGAAGTATGCTTGGGTCCATGTCCATTTGGAAGACCCATTTGCGACCAAGCTTTAACTTCCTGACTGATTCTTGAGATGTTGCTTCAATATATCCACATAATTTTCCTCCCTAATGATGCCATCTATTTTGTGAAGTGCACCAGTCCGTCTTGCAGCAAAGCACCCCCACAACATGATGCTGCCACCCCGTGCTTCACGGTTGGGATGGTGTTCTTCTGCTTGCAAGCCTCACCCTTTTTCCTCCAAACATAACGATGGTCATTATGGTCAAACAGTTCTATTTTGGTTTCATCAGACCAGAGGACATTTCTCCAAAAAGTATGTTCTGTGTCCCCATGTGCAGTTGCAAACCGTAGCTGGGCATTTTTTATGGAGGTTTTGGAGCAGTGGCTTCTTCCTTGCTGAGCGGCCTTTCAGGTTATGTAGATTAGGACCGTTTTACTATGGATATAGTTACTTCTGTACCTGTTTCCTCCAGCATCTTCACAAGGTCCTTTGCTGTTGTTCTGGGATTGATTTGCACTTTTCGCACCATCTCCTTCCTGAGGTCTGATGGCTGTGTGGTCCCATGGTGTTTATACTTGCGTACTATTGTTTATACAGATAATGTGGTCCATCAGGCGTTTGGAAATTGCTCCCAAGGATGAACCAGACTTGTGGAGGTCTACAATTTTTTGTCTGAGGTCTTGGCTGATTTCTTTTGATTTTCCCATGATATCAAGCAAAGAGGCACTGAGTTTGAATGTAGGCCTTGAAATACATCCACAGGTACACCTCCAATTGACTCAAATGATGTCAATTAGCCTATCAAAAGCTTCTAAAGCCATGACATCATTTCTGGAATTTTCCAAGCTGTTTAAAAGCACGGTTAACTTAGTGTATGTAAACGTTTGACCCACTGGAATTGTGATACAGTGAATTATAAGTGAAATAATCTGTCTGTAAACAATTGTTTTGGAAAAATTACTTGTGTCATGCACAAAGTAGATGTCCTAACTGACTTGCCAAAACTATAGTTTGTTAACAATAAATGTGTGGAGTGGTTGAAAAACAAGTTTTAATGACTCCAACCTAAGTGTATGTAAACTTCCGACTTCAACTGTATATGGGGGATACAATATTCCCAGCTCTGCAGATTTTGCTGTGAGGAGGCAGAGTCATTAGATCATTTATTTTGGTATTGTCCATATGTAGCTCGTTTTTTGTCACAGGTCCAGGAATGGCTGAAAAATTGCAACATTTGCCTAGAACTAACGCTGCAGATAGCAATACTGGGTGATTTGAAAAGCCATAGTCAATCAATCAATAATATAATAATTATTTTAGCATAAATGTTTCTCTTTAATTTACATGAGCTATGAGAATAGAAAGGTTCAGTACTTTTGTGAAGCATCACAGCACAGTTGAAAAATATATGGCAAATAGAAATCCAAAATGGATGGTGTTAAGAGATAGATGGGAGGGGTTGAATGGAGCTGAAGGGTGGGACTAATAACAAGGTAACCAATGTAAAACATACGGGGTCTGTCAAATGTTTATATCTTCCGAAATGTTGTGAAATGGCACAGTTACAAATAGAAATCAAACTGGATGGACATCAGAAACAGAGGAAGGACTAAAAACAAACAAAATATAACTATTGTAAAATAGATTGTGTCTGTAAAATGTGTATAAGATGTATAAACTGATGGTAGAAGCCTAAGGGTTATTGTTTATTAGTTTACTCCAATTGGGGGAAGGGTGGTAAGGTTTGCAGGGAATAATAAAGGTATATTCAAAAAAAAATGTATGTATATCTATATGGGTATGTGTATGTATATATGTGTATATGTATGAATGTTTATGTATGCATATGTATATGTATGGGTATGTATGTGTATGTATATGGATATATATGTATATTTACCCCAAAAATATATGGTGGATTGGAAATGATGCAGACAATTACATTGATGGAAGCAGCAATCTTTCCGCAATATTAAGATGATCCACTCCTAAGAATTTTTTTTTTTTTTTAACATCTCCGATCTCGTCTCATTGATTGGACTCCAGGTTAGCTGACTCTTGACTCCAATTATCTTTTGGAGAAGTCATTAGCCTTGGGGTTCACATACTTTTTCCAACCTACACTGTGAATATTTAAATMATGTATTCAATATAGACAAGACAAATACAGTCGTTTGTGTGTTATTAGTTTAAGCACACTATGCTTGTCTATTGTTGTACTTAGATGAAGATCAGATCAAATTTGATGACCAATTTATACAGAAATCCAGGTAATTCCAAAGGGTTCACATACTTTTTCTTGCCACTGTAGATCCTTCAGGGACCACAATCATTATCGTGATTGGAAAATAAAACAAGGAAAGCAATACAAAAAAAACTACAGTCAGATCTTGTCGTGGAAATATTGAATCAAATATTTCTCAGATATACTTGTAAATTCAATTAGACTTTATTACAAAAGTAACAGAAGCCACGCAATTCCATGGAAGAAATGATTTCTCCAGTCTCAGTACTCAGCTTTTATACCTTTCCACACTTGCATAACATACATAGTCATTCATCTCTAWGTAAATGATTAACACCCCTTGGCCTTGCGCCACCATTATCTTTCTGTCTCAATTCTGGCTTGTTAACGCCCACATCTGACTTATCTTGCTCAAGTTTAGATTATATTGGTGGCGACACCACAGTTCTAATACAAAAAATAATACATTTATTGCATATATATGTTCCTAGTATAAGTGCATTTCTAATAGTACTTGATTAATACAAACATATCTTTCCAGTGTAACATGTCTCCCCAATACGAACACATGGCTTGTGGTTCTATAATTGATTAACTAAAGTARACAGTCACTGGCCTTCACAAGTTCAGGCCTATGTTGCCTATGAATGATTAACCCATATACGTGTCCAGTAGCCTTCGACAGATCAGACATGGCCCAGGACGGTCAGGTCTATGTTGTTCCAGCTTGGCATATTCACATAGACATGTAAAAACAGAATGTAAGCAGAATCTAACAGTTAGCCTTATATTGTTCCAGCTTTATACATTCACATGGATCCAGCCTACGTTATGCTTACACATGTCTAATGAATAACCCCATAGTAATTATGCTCCCTACATCTAAGAAAACAATATAGATACTGGAAAATCCACATGATGTCATGGAAATTCTTCTACAATCTCCTGTGAATCTGTTTGGATGGAGTCAAAATGTAAATATCTTACTTTGGCAAATCTTTGTTTCTAATAGATAGACTTTATGGTTCAAGAGAAAATAGCCTAATTCATGAAATAAACAACTAATCAACAATGGCATTATTTTCAATTAACTCTGCAACTCATCCAACTATTTACTTTGTTCACAACTGATACCAGTTTGACACCAAAACATTGACAACAAATACATATTGACAAGGTAAAATAAATAAGTGTGTAAAAAAATGTATAGGATATATTTCATGCTGAAACTCTCATAATAAACACCAATGGTATTCACTAAGTTGATGGGTTATATTTAGGATAATGTTTTGCAGTTTTGTCATTCTATTTTTTATTTAAAAATATTTTATTTATTTATTTTTTCCTATATTTTATATGTGATAAGGCCACACAGAGGGCCAGAGATAATTACAGACATCTGCGATAATCTGAAGTACACAAAAGGGCCATGTCAAGTGGTAGATTACATCAAATCCTTGTAAAATACCCAAATTCTGGTAGTTTACTGATAAACTTTGAAAGTTTCCAGTAATATACCCTCCATTTGCAACCCTAGTTATGCCTATAATAAGGCAATTCATATTCATTTTCCAAAATGAATTATTGTTAACTTACAGCAACGCATGCTAGAAGCCTTGACCTGGTGCACACATATTTCTCTGTCCTCAGTTTAATTGAAGTCCTCAATCTGTATTTTTCCCTTGTAACTGATTGCTTCTAGAAAGAAAGAGAGAAGGAACAACACATGATGAAGATGAGCTAGCTACTAGTATAAAGCAATGGAAAATCTAATAAAAAAATCTAATCTAATTGTTACAAAGAATGTTCGGAAATTATTCAGACCCCTTCCCCTTTTCCACATTTTGTTACGTTACAACCTTTTTCTAAAATTGATTAAATAATTTTTTCCCCTCATCAATCTACACACAATACCCCATAATGACCAAGCAAAAACTGTTTTTTAGACATTTTTGCAAAGGTATTGTTACTTCCGTTGTTGGAATGAGACCAAGGCGCAGCGTAGTAAGCATACATCTTTCTTTATTTGATGAACACCAAAAAAAAAAAAAAAGGATAAACAAACGTAACGTTCTGCAGGCTACACAGTAACTGTACAAAAACAAGATCCCACAACTGAAGGTGGGAAAAAGGGCTGCCTAAGTATGATCCCCAATCAGAGACAACGATAAACAGCTGCCTCTGATTGGGAACCATACTAGGCCAACAAAGAAATATAAACATAGATTTGCCCACCCAAGTCACACCCTGACCTAACCAAATAGAGAATAAAAAAGCCTCTCCAACCCCCCCCCCGAAAGGTGCGGACTCCGGCCGCCTACAGGGGAGGGTCCGGGTGGGCATCTCATCTCGGTGGAGGCTCCGGTGCGGGACGCAGACCCCGCTCCGCTTGAGGCTCCCCCCACTTCGGTGGCGCCTCTGGTGCGGGGATCGTCGCCGGGGACTCCGGACCGTAGATCGTTGTCGCGGACTCTGGACCGTAGATCACTGCAGGATCACTGGGGACCGTCGCCACAGGCTCCGGACTGGGGACCGTCGCCGCAGGCTCCGGACTGGGGACCGTCGCCGCAGGCTCCGGACTGGGGACKGTCGCCGCAGGCTCCGGACTGGGGACAGTCGCCGCAGGCTCCGGACTGGGGACAGTCGCCGCAGGCTCCGGACTGGAGACCGTCGCCGGAGGCTCCGGACTGGGGACCCTGGATATACTGGACCGTGGAGGCGCACTGGAGGTCTGGAGCGTAGAGCTGGCACAACCCATCCTGGCTGGATGCTCACTCTAGCCCGGCAAGTGTGGGGCGCTAGCACAGGACGCACTGGGCTGTGAAGGCGCACTGGAGACACAGTACAAATGGCCGGTGCAGGATATACTGGGCCGTGGAGGCGCACTGGAGGTCTGGAGTGTAGAGCTGGCACAACCCGTCCTGGCTGGATGCTCACTTTAGCCCGGCAAGTGCGGAGCGCTGGCACAGGACGCACTGGGCTGTGAAGGCGCACTGGTGACACAGTGCGTAGAGCCGGCGCAGGATATCCTGGACCGAGGAGGCGTACTGGAGACCAGGAGCCCAACCCATCCTGGCTGGATGCTCATTTTTGCACGGCAAGTGCGGGGAGCTGGCACCACAGTATTCAGACCCTTTACTCAGTACTTTGTTGGAGCAACTTTGGCACCGATTACAGCCAGCCTCGAGTCTTCTTGGGTATGACGCTACAAGCTTGGCACACCTGTATTTGGGGAGTTTCTCCCATTCTTCTCTGCAGATCCTCTCAAGCTCTGTTAGGTTGGATGGAGACACAGCTATTTTCAGGTCTCTCCAGAGATGTTCATCGGGTTCAAGGGGTCTGAATAGTTTCCGAATGCACTGTATAGGCTACATGTAGGAGAATAATACATACATTAGCTACCTTATCAAGCTTGAAAACGATACACTCATTTATCACTCAAAYAAAGTGTTATGCGTGAGTGCACCACAGACATCTTTCCAGGGTGTTGATGCATCCTCCTTCCAATGCAGCTTCTTCCAACACCATGGGTAGGCGATGGGTATCCATCTGCAAAAGTGAAGCTCAAGTTAGCTCATAATGTTGCTAACTGAGCTGTTGTGCTAGCAAACACCATTTTTAAGTTTATAAGGAAGTGTAATTAATACTGTAAGTTAGACACTCATCAGACAACTTCGGCAGGTAGCTAGATAGCTTGGTTTCCATTTTCCCCCTGACTGGTCCTCAACGTTACTGGTCTTGGAACTCATGTATTCACCAGAAACAGCTTCTGGTCAACTGTTTGCCACTAATGTCAATAAATATTGTTGCCACAGGTTTGCCACAGATTGAAATAGAATCTTGAGAGAATTGTTTGCCAGAAAGAAATCTCTGGCAAACTGTTTGCCACTAGTGGAAAAAAGTATTATTGTTGCCAAAGGTTTGCTGCAGATTCACCACTATTGGTAAACATTTGCAAACTTCTGGCAACAAGTTATGGTTATGACGCCGAACTGCAGTCAGGTCAAGACCCTGGTGAGGCCACCAAGCATGCAGATGAGCTTCCCTGAGAAGGTTTCTGACAGTTTATGGAAAAATTATTCAGTTGTGCAAACCCACAGTTTCATCAGCTGTCCAGGTGGCTCATCTCAGACGGATGTTGAGGTCCTGGGCTGGCGTGGTTACACGTGGTCTGCGGTTGTGAGGCTGGTTGAACGTACTGCCAAATTCTCTAAAATGACGTTGTAGGCGTCTTATGGTAGAGAAATTAATATTAAATTATCTGGTGGACATTCCTGCAGACAGCATGCCAATTGCACACTCCCTCAAAACTTCAGACATCTGTGACATTGCGTTGTGTGACAAAACTGCACATTTTAGAGTGGCCTTTTATTGTCCCCAGCACAAGGTGCACCTGTGTAATGAGCCTGCTGTTTAACCCAGATTATTGATATGCCACACCTGTCACGTGGATGGATTATCTTGGCAAAGGAGAAATGCTCACTAACAGGAATGTCAACAAATTTGTCCACAGAATTTGAGAGAAATAAGCTTTTTTGTATATGGAACATTTCTGGGATCTTTTATTTCAGCTCATGAAATATGGGACCAACACTTTACATGTTGCGTTCATATTTTTGTTCAGTGAAGATGGGAAAACAAACATGGTAACAACAAACAGAAAACTGTCCGATCACTGGAAGTACAGTAACTTCATATTTTATTTCTTTAATCAGAAACATTCACTGTGAGTTGATCACCTCAACAGTTTCTGTTGAGTAGAGAGTAAYTAGGAGGTGGTGTAGAAAGGCGCTCTGTGGATGAGACTGTATTCAGGATTACATTGTTGTTGTTGATCACAGTAATTTCACCTCCAGATCTTTGATTAGCACTGTTTACTGCATTGTAATGTGTGATTGAAAGTGTTGATTGCGTAAAACGTAGTGTTATTTCAATGCAGATTTATTATTTCCATAGAATGGAATGTTCAAGGATATCTAATATTATATTCTTCATTACCATAGTGTAGAACAAATGTAACGTATTTGTGTCACTCTGCTGAAGGTGTTTTATCAACCGTGGTGTCAATAACCGTAGGTTAAATTCCTTTCTATATATAATATGTTTGATGTTATCTCCCCCGGACTGGAGGTGTGGGTGTCTGTTTTCCAAGGCAGCTTGCTTCGCACGCCACTGGTATTTTTGAAGTGTGTGTGTGTATCAGCGTGTGAAAAGTGTGTGAACGTCTGTGCATGCAACAGTGCTTGCGAAAGTATGTGTGCATGCAGGTTGGCGTGCCACTGAGAGTTTAAGATTGCTTGTCAGTGTTTTGGGTTGGAGGAGAAATGGGAGGAGTTGAAGGGGTAATGGGCTGGATTCCTCACGAAACATGAGGTAATACTTTGAGATTTAGGGTATAGCTCAATGGTTAGAATACCATCATGACTCCTCCCAGAGCAGGGTTATTGGTGTAAGGGTTAACTATGACTTGCATTTTGCGTGCTCTGTAATGACCTTTCCCGTTACTTTTGTTTTTCATTAAGCAGGTTTCCATTGACCCAGGTTAATTCAACAAAATAATTGTCGCTCAAAATGTGTAATGGAAACGGCAGCTATAGGATCCATTTCCTATCCATTCGACAGGGGTGTATTTTTATTTTGTCTAGCTTCTTTATTGCGACAAATGATAATGGAAACGTTTTCTTTTAAAAATAAATTATGATTGCCTAATCATTTTGAAGGTGATGTACACGTGATGTACCAGTAACTATAACGCGTCACTCCACATTTCATTCTAAATGTCTGCTACATGCTAAATAAAAAATGTAAACTATAAAAATTATGTTTCTGTGCAGGACAAGGATTGTCCTGACTTTCCAGAATGTCTAAATTGCTTCCCCATGCTTTTCTGGTTGGCTGGCAAGTTTCAACATCCAATTATTTCAGATTTACAACAGTGCACGTTTCACCATGGCATGGACCTTGGCGATACGTTTGCACATGAGAATTGTTAAAATATGGCACATATGAGTACATTATTGCATTCTATAGCCTACATGCTGGCTTTCGCGGGTCCTACCTGAGACGAAACAGATAGGTGGGAGGGCATACAGGCTGTCGCCAATTTATTAATGCGCAATTTTCCTAAATGGGTAATGAAAACAACCATTACATTATTATTCAACACTGTAGGTTTTTGCGTGTTTTTTTTAAATTTGTAGGTGTGACGACATTATGTCCAGTTGTTTTTATCGACTAGGTAGTTAAATGGGAAAGCACCGTAGCAGGCAATTTTCGCATCTATTTTCGATGCGAACTTTTTAAATGTAGACAACAACAAAAAATCACTGGACAAGTCATTGTAAAAATAGCTAATGTCATGCTACTCAATGGGAAATTTATGAATAACAGACAACAGTTTATTTTGTAGAACTAAGAAAACCATCAATTAAACTATAGCAATATGAGGACTATTGGAAAAAAGTATAATTCTGTATTATTAATGAGTGTTGTTAAAAATAGTTTTTTTTTTTTTACAGAGCCCTTTTAAATGAGTGATGCTTACTTTTCTGGTTTCAGTACTTGTTAATACAATGTTTTACTGATCATAAGTATAACTGTTATACTTTCTCCCTCAAAAAACGAGTACATTATAAGTCACTAGTCAATAGGCAGCTAATATCGGCACCCAGAACCAACTTGGCTACGCTATATGTTAAGTCACATTGAAATTACTAGCGAGCTAATCCTCTCCATGTCATCAATAACCTGAACCATTCAGCCTGCTGATAGACTTTAGTCAACAGGAAGGATTGACTGGGGTTATATAACAGCCTGCCTGCAAAGGCAGACCCAGACATAGCAGGGAGACACACTCCCACTCACAGTTTAGTCTGAGGTCCAGCCCCCTCTCAGTAGCATTCAGTGCCAGACTTCAGGGAGGTAGTTTCCTTCTCACAAAACAGCTTGTGTAACTGAGCAGAGAGGCAGAGAGGCATGGGGTGGCGGAAGGGTGTTCTTGTGCTGAAGCTGGGGCAGGGTCTGAGGCCGGGGCTGAGGCTAGGGCCAGGGTTGGGACTGAGGCAGGGGCTTAGGCTGGGACTGCTGGTTCTGCCTTGCCCTGTGTCCTACACCTGTCCAGGGGGACAAGGTCCTGGTGATGCCTGTAGACGGGAGCCACTGGCTGAGCATGAAGRTGCTGGTGAAGGAGCTGGCGGCCAGAGGCCATGAGATGGTTGTGCTGGTCCCTGACACATCCATCCTCATCCAGGGCTCTGACTACTACAGGACTGAGACCTTCAGGGTCCCCTACAGCAAGGCACAACTGGACGAGAACGTCAACAAACTGAAGGACGCTGCGTTCCTCAAGGCCCCGGATGTAATGGACATATTCGTGAACGTGCAGCATCTGATTCAATTCACCACCATGCAGGTGAAAAGCTGTGAGGCTGTATGACAAGCCCCTGATGCAGCGACTGAGAGGAGAAATATTTCAGATGATGCTGACCGACCCCTTCCTACCCTGTGGATCCGTCATCGCTGACTCCTTCAACATCCCAGCGGTTTACTTCTCGAGGGGGATCCCCTGTGGGCTGGATGAGAAGGCTGCCCAGTGCCCCACTCCCCCATCTTACGTACCACGCTTATTCTCCGGCAACACTGACAACATGGACTTCCTAGGGAGGGTTAAGAACATGCTCATGTACAGTCTGGAGAGCTACCTGTGTACGGTAATGTTTGCCAGCTTTGACGAGCTGACCAGTAGGTACCTGGAGAAYGACATGACYTACAGGGAACTGCTGGGTCACGGGGCCATCTGGCTGCTGAGGTATGACTACTCCTTTGAGTATCCCAAACCCAGGATGCCCAACATGGTCAACATTGGAGGCATCAACTGTGGTAAAAGAGCTCCACTTCCAGCGGTGAGTCTCATAAGAATATGTTTTAGAATAAACAACTTCGACTGTGCGTAGCTGTGCAACCTATATGGATCCAGGTCCAGAAACCTCAAGGAATAGATTCACTACTGTGGCAATTATACCCCCCACTATAATCTAACAGAGGAACTGAGGGGCCCTTCTAGTTCCAACACTACAAACCACAGGAAGATAAACTACTCTGCAGGGATTGTTCTGTGGGGTAAAGGTTGGGGTTAGCTGTGATTGTTATAGGGTTTATTATGCCTTTATCTTCTATGAATACAGGGTGTGTTATCAAAGCATGGTATCCTTTCACAACTTCACCCTCCCTCCTTCAGTTAATGTTCTGTTAATACTGTTCTAATACTGATGTGTGGAATTTAAACATACATTTTTTTTAATGTGAATTAAATCATTTGATGCCTTCTCTGTTTATATTGTTCAATGTGAAATATTGATGACCACCATGAGGTAAGGTTTCACACAGCAGTTGCTGTTTGTTTTCTGCCTGTATGTACATACAATTCCATTGCATAATGAAGGACCACAATTCATTGTGTGTTTGGTTCATCGTCTGTGTGGTTCTGCTGATATTTCCGAGAGGGGTCTACTTCCAATAAATGTGATATGTGATTGTTTTTTCTTACCTCTTAGAAGTTGATTAAACAGCATGATCATTCCACTGGTGCACCTTCAAATAAAATTGTATTAATCACATGCACCGAATAGAATAGGTGTAGACCTTACAGTGAAGTGCTTACCTACAAGCCCTTAATCAAGAATAAGAATAAGAAAGAAAAGAAAAGGAACAAGTAATTGTGCTGGGGACAATAAAAGGCCACTCCAAAGTGTAAAGTTTTGTCATACAGTACAATGCCACAGATGTCTCAAGTTTTGAGAGAGCGTGCAATTGGCTTGCTGCCTGCAGAAATGCCCACCAGAGCTGTTGCCAGAGAAATGAACATATATTTATCTCCCATAAGCCGCCTCCAACATCGTTTTAGAGAATTTGGCAGTACATCCAACCGGTATCACAACCACAGACCACGTGTAACCATGTCAGCCCAGGACCTCCACATCCGGCTTCTTCACCTGCAGGATCGTCTGAGACCAGCCACCCGGACAGTTGATGAAACTTAGGCGTATCTATGTCTGTAATAAAGTCCTTATGTGGGGAAAAACTCATTCCATTGGGTGGGCCTATGCTCTCCCAGGCCCACCCATGTTCCCAGGCCCACCCATGGCTGCGCCCCCGCCCAGTAACATGAAATCCATAGATTAGGGCTCAATGAATTTTTTCAGTTGACTGATTTCCTCATAAAATCATTTAAATTGTTGCATGTTGCGTTTATATTTTTGTTCAGTGTAAATGTAAAATGTTTTTGTTAACTAACTCTTCCCCGTGCCTCAACAGGACCTGCAGGAGTTTGTGGATGAGTCAGGAGAGGATGGCTTCGTGGTCTTCACCCTGGGCTCTATGATCTCTCAGATGCCTGAGGAGAAAGCCAAGCAGTTCTTTGATGCCTTCAGCAGGATCCCTCAGAGGGTAAGGACTCCTCGATGCTGTCCCAAATGGCACCCTATTCCATATATTGCACTACTTTTGACCACAGCTGGTCAAAAGTAGTGCACTATATAGGGAATATGGTGTTTGGAACGCATCCATCATCTGTCTATTACATAATGTTTCCCACAGTTAACCCTTTCTGACTAACACAATCTTTAAGTATACAGTCTCTACGTCTTCTGTAGACATCAACAACTGACAACATATTTCCTGAGCTTTCTTGCATCTCCTAGATATAGGACAGACACTTTAAAACCTTATTCCTTACTGTCTTTTTTGCTATTTATGAATGAATGTGTTTCTATGGGCTGTAGTAGTAAAGGCCAAATTCAATATTTTATCAAATACAATTTTTTATATATATTTTTAATACTAAATGGGGTCCTAAAATTCTAAATCAAATAGCTAAATGATCAATAGTATGACCATCTTTAAACAATTCCATATGTTAGCTGTCATGCACTGCAATGACACGATTGACTGATGATTGGTTGAAATAAATTCATAAGAAGAAGATTGTGGGAGCTATACTGTTAGATTTCAGCCTGTGTGTCCATGTATACTGATGATTCAACCCTATATGTGTCAGCAACCACAGCTAGTGATATCAATGCAYCCCTGAACAAAGAGWTGCAGTRAGTTTTAGAATGGGTGGCCAGTACTAAACTGGTCCTTAACATCTCTAAAACTAAGACCATTGTATTTGGTACAAATCATTCTTTAAGATCTAGACCTRAGCTGAATCTGGTAATGAATGGTGTGGCTGTTGAACAAGTTGAGGAGACTAAATTACTTGGTGTTACCTTAGATTCTAAACTGTCATGGTCAAAAATGATTGAATGGTTGTAAGTCTGTKTGTGGTAAAGAMATGCTAAAGAGACACCACACTACACAAAGCAAGTCCTGCAGGCTCTAGTTTTATCTTATCTTGATTAATGTCCAGTCGTATGGTTAAGTGCCGCAAAGGACCTAGTTAAGCTGCAGCTGGCCCAGAACAGAGTGGCACATTTTGCTCTTCATTGTAGTCAGAGGGCTAATATCAATACTATGCATGCCAGTCTCTCTTGGCTAAGAGTTGAGACTGACTGCATCGCTTCTTATTTTTATAATAAACAAATTGTTTGCATAGTCAACTTACATACAACACTGACAAACACACTTACCCCACCAGACATGCCACCAGGGGTCTTTCCCAGTCCCCAGGTCGGGAACAAGTWKCAAAAAACATACAGTATTATACAGAGCCATGATTGCAGGGAACTCCCTTCCATATCAAAAACAAATAAAGCAACACCTCCAGTCACAAGGCCTCTCCCCCATATAACCTACTTGTTGTATGTACTGACATGTATGTGTAACTGATAGATGCACACACACGCAAACTACATGTTAATGTACAGTATGTCAGTTGTAAAATCTTGTCTGTAATGTATTTTTCGTTATGTGTGTCAGACCCCAGTAAGACTAGCTGTCGCCATTGGCGTCAGTTAATGGGGATCCTAATAAAACAAA
The DNA here is from genome assembly GCF_002910315.2 of Salvelinus sp. IW2-2015. NCBI lineage: Eukaryota > Metazoa > Chordata > Actinopteri > Salmoniformes > Salmonidae > Salvelinus > Salvelinus sp. IW2-2015. The sequence continues at coordinate 18,251,684 of NC_036875.1, read as the reverse complement.
YTCAATACAGCCTTATTGTATAATTATCTATAGTAGAAAGCAATGGGTTAGAAGAAGCCTACATAACCAACCCGTAATGTAAAATGCAACATCCATTTATGGCCAGCTATGTAAACTCTAACACTGATTTATCCTGCAATAGATGTCATTAAATTGGTAATATTCATTTTTGTCTTCTTCTAATGCCTTAAGGGGAAAGTAATCTGAAAGTAATTAGATTACGTTACTGAGTTTGGGTAATCTAAAAGTTACGTTACTGATTACTATTTTGGACAGGTAACTAGTAACTAACGGATTACATTTAGAAAATGACCTACCCAACGCTGCATATAGGCCTAATCTCCAATCCACCATTAATCTAATCTAGACTAAGAACAAGTCCTTTGTCCCCCGTTGTACTTAACTCTGAGGAATGCTGTAATTACATGGAGTTTCAATGACATTTGCATATTCTCCATTCTTCATATACAACGTCAAGTGTCATGGCAAGCTGCTGTTCTATGTTGTTCAGTTTGTGTGGAGGACACTGGAGCTATGCCTTAACGCTCCAGACACACATTTATATTCCACTACAAAGTGGTGTACCTTCACCACTATATCCAGAATTGGCAGATGATTCTATATGACTTGATTAGCTAAGTAAACTGTTGTTCTCTGTTTTAAGGTGGTGTGGAGGTACACAGGAGTGGTGCCTGAGAACGCTCCAGACAACGTCAGATTGATGAAGTGGCTTCCTCAGAATGATCTGCTGGGTTGGTTTAGTCTCTCATCATCAGAGATAATGTTACAATGATATAGTTATGATGAAAACCACCTGGGTTACAGAAGTTAGAGGGGTACTCTTCTCAGTAAACACATGCTACTGTTGTTGCCATTTTGCAAGAGAAACAATACATCTTCTTCTTCGTGGTGAATGTTCTATGTTCCATGTTCTAGGCCACCCCAAGGTCAAGGCCTTCATCACCCACGGAGGAACCCACGGTATCTACGAGGGGATCTGTAACAGTGTTCCCATGGTGATGCTTCCGTTGTTCGGTGACCAGAGTGACAATGTACACCGCATGGCGGTGAGGGGTGTCGGGGAGGTGCTCAATTTGTTCGATATCACCTCAGACAAACTGGTGGAGGCCCTCAACAAGGTCATCAACGACAAGAGGTCAGACATCATGTTAACGTAATACAAGGAAGTATACTGAACAAAAATATAAACGCAACATGCAACAATTTCTACGATTTTACTGAGTTACAGTTCATATCAGTCAATTGAAATGAATTAATTAGGCCCTAATCTATGGATTTCACATGACTGGGAATACAGATATGCATCTGTTGGTCACATACAGTATACCGTTAATAAAAAATGGGCCTCAGGATCACGTCATCGTATTTTTGTACATTCAAATTGCCAATCGATAAAATGCAATTGTGTTTGTTGTCTATAGCTTATGCCTGCCCATAGCATAACCCCCCCACCACCATGGGGCACTCCGTTCACAACGTTGACATCAGCAAACCGCTCACCCACACAATACCATAGACATGGTCTGCTGTTGTGAGGCCAGTTGGACGTACTGCCAAATTTGATTAAAACAACGTTGGAGGCGGCTTATGGTAGAGAAATTATCATTAAATTAGCTTGCAACAGCTCTGGTGGACATTCCTACAGTCAGCATGCCAATTGCACGCTCTTCAGACATCTGATTGCACGCTCTTCAGACATCTGAGGCATTGTGTTGTGTGACAAAACTGCACATTTTAGAGTGTCCCTAGCTCAAGGTGCACCTGTATAATGATCATGCTGTTTAATCAGCTTCTTGATATGCCACACCTGTCAAGTGGATGGATTATCTGGCAAAGACAAAATGTCACTAACAGGGATGTAAACAAATTTGTGCACAAAATTTGAGAGAAAAAAGCTTTTTGTGCATATGGAACATTTCTGGGACCAACATTTTACACTATTTTTGTTCAGAATAATAATGTTACAAGGACATGTTATACACTGAAAATACAAACTATGAACCTCTTAAATGAAACCACATGTAATCTAAAATTGAATCTTTGTAATCCCTGAAAGTCATTTTCATCATGAGGACCATCAACAATAACTAGTAATGCTGCATACTCCAAGATAGGTTAAAATCTTGCCTTTTTGGTAATTTTTTTAATAATTTGCTAAGGTGTAGACACGTTGTAGGACACAAGCTCAAATAAACAGGACAAGCAGGATAAAAATATAGCAGTGCAAACAGTACAGGGACCAAATCCTAACTCGAGATCTACATATTGAGTTTCAGTGCAAATATAATATTGTCAACAATGCATGATTTACATGAACGTCTGAGTTCCTCATTAGAATTCAGCCCCAGTCTATGAGGAGATTGTAAACCCTGTTGCATCTGTCCTTCRGCCCCAGTTACAAGGAGAAGATGCTGAAGCTGTCAGCGGTACATAAGGACCGTCCCATCGAGCCCCTGGACCTGGCTGTGTTCTGGGCGGAATTTGTGATGCGCCACGGAGGAGCAGAACACCTAAGACCTGCCGCTCACGACCTCAACTGGATCCAGTACCACAGTCTGGACGTGTTCACTCTGCTACTCACTATAGTTCTCATTGTTGTCATGGTCACCGTTAAATGCTGCAAAGTCTGCTTCCGCAAGTGTTGTGGAACGAAGAAGACTATGAAGAAGAAGAAGAGTGAGTGAATGTCCTTCCTGTGGCCTAGGCCGGGACTCAATCCAAGGCTCGTTGTAGAGCGCTGTCGACAATAACGTGCCTTTAAAAGGCAATGTTCCTGTGTTTGCTGAGATCACATTCACAGTAAACGCTGCAGATGTTGGCTCAATCATAAAGTACCGTAAAATGTCAAGCGCGCTACAATGCGCTACAGATTGAATCCCAGCCCAAGCAATCAGGCCCTAGAGTTCAAAGTAACTATACTTAACTATACTGCCCACTCTAGGTCCTGTGTATAACAGGGAGTGAATAGGCTACTGTAGGTTGAAGGAAAGAAACGCCTGACAGAGATTTGCCATATTGGCCCATTTTTATGTTTGTTTGATATCTCAGGATAATGTCAGAGTACTTCATGTATCTGTTGTCAATAAGCCTGATGCCTGCTCACAGCAAGACAGTCTCATTCCAACACAGGAGGTTGGTGGCACCTTAATGCTGGTAATTGTGAGCGGAATGAGTGGAATGGTATAATACATCAAACACGTGGTTTCCATGTGTTTGATGCCATTTCATTTTGTCCATTACAGCCATTATTATGAGCCCTCCTCCCCTCAGCAGCCTCCTATGTATTCCACAGTCAGCCCATCTGCCTTGTAAAAAGCATGAGCTGTGCACACCCACATTGTTGTAGAGGTGCTAACCAACGAAGATTAAACTGTATAAAAATCAATTGCACAGTCAGAGTTGCCGAAACGTTGGTTATTAGGTTTACTTAATCAATTGTTTGGAGTATATATATTGAGTGTACAACTTTCTTTCTTTTCATACAATTTAGGATCCTGGTAACACAACCAATATATGTCATGCTGGTATAAAGGATTTTGGAGACAGGCACAGTAATACACAATAGGGTTTTTTAATACACCCAAAACAAACACGTACGTATACAAAAACACTGGGCTGTACCCAAACAAAAGAACGAGGGTAAACCTTGTTGAACGCCACAGGACGATACCCGTAATACACAATATATAAAGCACACAGTATAGCAGCTGCACCAACGTACTCACACCCCCAATGGACATGGGAACAATAACCGACAGCCCAMTGGAAACCAAAGGGCACACTTATACAAGTACTAATCAGTGGGAATAGGGGACAGGTGTGYGTAATGAATGTTCCGGAGGGATCCGTGACAATATAGTGGCAAGAGAGAATTTCTCTTTGTCTTTGAAAGGCATTTTGACAGTAAAAAGCTATGGCAGGTGTGTCATTTTGCTTGCGCCTCATTCGGTCTTCATCAAGGTCCAGAGAGCACCACTGACATTTTTAAAATATTTCCTCACCGTCAAAATTTGCTAAATGTAGTCCTTTATCCATCGTTTTTGGAATTTCCAATGCTCCCTGACTGTCTAGCGTTCATTTCAGTAATTGTTTTTTGTTGTATAGTACTTTTTCACTGTTTGTAATGTTTCAAGTGAAAAAACCATTGTGAAAATCTACAAATAAATTGTAATACAAAGTTGCATCTTTGTCCCTTTTCATTGCAGTTAGAGAGAAAGGAAATGGGCTGGGGCTGTGTTAGTTAGGTTATTTAGATTTAAGTTTTTAAAAAAACAGAATTTTTCTTATCTGAATTTGAAAGTTGCCTTTATTGTATCAAAATTGGACATGGAATAACGGGAAACAAATAACCACTTTTATTCAATTTTTGTTTTTTGTTTATACCCGGAAGTACACACCTCCTCATAGAAAATTGACAGGACTTAGTGGCGGTGTTAACACCCTAGGTTGGCAGTCCAAAGAAAGGATTAGACTGAGTATGACTGGAAGATAAAAAATAATAATGTTAGCTAAGATGCAGAACTTTTTAGGAAGTTTGCATGCCAATAGAACAAACTGAACAAAGTTGGCTTGCACTAGCTGGCTACTGACTATACTCATGTTAGATAGTAGTAGCTAGTGGAAGTAAGTTAGTCCCTCAACCTGCTATAAGATGAAGCTGCCTGACCAGAGCTACCTGCTGCGGAAAGGTCAAATTTCTCCATTACTTTCTGTAGCTACTTAGCTAGATCTTCAGTCGGCTGATGGTGTTTATTTACTGAGTAATAATGAACAGTAGTTACTGTAAATGGTCTATCTGGTACTTTTCTGGTAAGTTATAGCTAACTTAGGTATTGCTTACACATACAACAATATCCAGTTAAGCTATAGYGAAATGCAGACATAGGCTATACTCTTCAGTTGTGAACACGACTACTGCTACGACAATTGGCCTAGGATCTTAATTCGATTAGCCTGTTGTTGCAGGAAATGCAGAATTGTAGTGTATTCAAGGTTTTAAAAGGCATCTAAAGTTTGTAGTTTACACTTTAAAATGTCAGACTTGATTTTCCCTAAAATGTATCAACCTCTACAAAAATATCCATTAATTATAATCCATACAATAATTATAATTTCCTGTTGCTGCAGTATTATTTTCCTGCTGTGAAAAAAAGTCAAATTAAGATCCTACATCTGTACAGTGCCTTTGGAAAGTATTCAGACCCATTGACTTTTTCCACATTTCGTTACGTTACAGCCTTATTCTAAAATGGATGTAAAAATCTTCAGCAATCTACACACAATACCCCATAATGACAAATTGAAATCAGGTTTGTAGAAATGCTTGCAAATAAAACAGAAAATACCTTATTTACATAAGTATTCAGACCTTTTGCTATGAGACTCAAAATTGAGCTCAGGTGCCGTCCTGTTTCCATTGATCATCCTTGAGATGATTCTACAACTTGATTAGAGTCCACCTGTGGTAAATTCAATTGAGTGGACATGATTTGGAAAGGCACACACCTGTTTATATAAGGTACCACAGTTGATAGTACATGTCAGAGCAAAAACCAAGCCATGAGGTCGAAGGAATGGTCTGTAGAGCTCCGAGACAGGATTGTGTCGAGGCATAGATCTGGGGAAKGGTACCAAAAACATTTCTGCAGCATTGAAGGTCCCCAAGAACACAGTGGCCTCCATCATTCTTAAATGGAAGAAGTTTGGAACCACCAAGACCCTTCCTAGAGCTGGCCGCCCGGCCAAACTGAGCAATCGAGGGAGAAGTGCCTTGGTCAGGGAGGTGACCAAGAATCCGATGGTCCCTCAGACAGAGCTCTAGAGTTCCTCGGTTGAGATGGGAGAACCTTCCAGAAGGACAACCACCTCTGCAGCACTCCACCAATCAGGCCTTTATGGTAGAGTGGCCAGACGGAAGCCACTCCTCAGTAAAAGGCACACTATAGCCGCTTGGAGTTTGCCAAAAGGCACTGTTACGTTCCCAGTTTCTGTTGTGGTTTGTGTATTTGTATGTGTGTTTCAGGATGGCTTCCTGGATTCCTTTAAGCAGCTGATTGGTCGGCCCCATTGATGATTGGAGCTGACCCCGCCCTCTCGTCAGAAACAGCTGAGCATTCTTGCAGTCATCTTTTCAGGACGGCCACTCCTAGGGAGAGTAGCAACAGTGCTGAACTTTCTCCATTTATAGACAATTTGTCTTACCGTGGACTGATGAACATCAAGGCTTTTAGAGATACTTTTGTAACTCTTTCCAGCTTTATGCAAGTCAACAATTCTTAATGTTAGGTCTTCTGGGATTTATTTTATTTGAGGCATGGTTCACATCAGGAAATGCTTCTTGTGAATAACAAACTCAAATTTTATGTGTTTTTAATAGGGCAGGGCAGCTCTAATCAACATCTCCAATCTCGTCTCATTGACTGGAGACGAGATTGACTCATTGATCCAGGTTAGCTGACTCCTGACTCCAATTAGCTTTTGGAGAAGTTATTAGCCTAGGGGTTCACATACCTTTTCCAGCCTACACTGTGAATGTTTAAATTATGTATTCAATATAGACAAGAAAAATACAATCATTTGTGTGATATAAGTTTAAGCACACCGTTTGTCTGTTGTTGTGACTTAGATGAAAATCATATCAAATTTTATGACCAATTTATGCAGAAATCCAGGTAATTCCAAAGGGTTCACATACTTTTTCTTACAACTGTATGGTCACTTTGAAATTTCCTTGTTTTTGAAGAAATGCACATTTTTTGTCCATCAAAATAACATCTAATTGATCAGAAATACAGTGTAGACATTGTTAATGTTGTAAATTACTATTGTAGCTTGAAACGGCAGATTTTTTTAATGGAATATCTACATAGGTGTACAGAGGCCCATTATCAGCAACCATCACTCCTGTGTTCCAATGGCAGATTGTGTTAGCTAATCCAAGTTTATCATTTTTAAAGGCTAATTGATCATTAGAAAATCCTTTTGCAATTATGTTAGCACAGCTGAAAACTGTTGTTCTCATTAAAGAAGCAATACAATTGGCCTTCTTTAGACTAGTTGAGTATCTGGAGCATCAGAATTTGTGTGTTCAATTACAGCCTCAAAATTGCCAGAAACAAAGACTTCCTTCTGTAACTCTTCAGTCTATTCTTGTTCTGAGAAATGAAGGCTATTCCATGTGAGAAATTGCCAAGAAACTGAAGATCTCGTGCAATGCTGTGTACTACTCCCTTCACAGAACAGCACAAACTGGCCCTAACCAGAATAGAAAGAGGAGTGGGAGGCCCAGATTGCTGATTGTTGCTGATAATGGACTTCTGTATGCCTATGTAGATATTCMATTTTTTTTWAAATCAGCCGTTTCCAGCTACAATTGTCATTTACAACATTAACAATGTCTACACTGTATTTCTGATCAATTTTATGTTATTTTAATGGACAAAAAAAKGTGCTTTTTTTTTTCAAAAACAAGGACATTTCTAAGTGACCCCAAACTTTTGAATGGTAGTGTATGTCTATACTGTTTGTCTATGTCTGTCCCTGACACCTATTGAAAGATTAGTGGAATCTGTGTGGGTAGCTGGACATGTAGGATGACTGACAGTGAAGGTGAACAGGTGGTCACGTGTCAGGTGACAGAGGAATGGATGAGACTGAGGCAGGAATTCCTTTAACCATAAAGTGGTATATTTACTGAGTAGTCTGTGCTGCATAACAAAGGAAACAAAATAACATGTATCCAATCAAATTCATAATCACAAAGATCAAATCATAACAAGYATTCATGATAAACATAATTAGGGAATTCAACAATCCAGTTCATTAAGTCAATAGTAATCATCCGTGAATCATTTAGGCTCGTAACTATTTTTCATAAATCATGAAAGAATACAAACAGTGAATGGTTATTCAACCTATAATCCCCATTAGTTTGATATCAAAGTCGATCAGTTAGCAAACAATGACCTTTCTCATTTCACCCTTTCAATTGTCTTCATGTGTACATGTAATTAATTTAAATTACATATTAACCATATCGATTGCATAATTGGCCTATGAGGAGCCGTAGGGCCGTGATCATTGACAATTCACATTACACAATATGTTTGAAGCATGCGCTCCAAGCCGCGCTCCGCGGTAATAACTATAAATGAGATCTGTCCGTCATTGCCACCTGACCTAATTAAAGCGCCCCTGGCCCAGCTGAGTAAGTGGCCATGAATTAAAGGATTATTCCACCAACTCCATGTGCCTTTTCTACACCTATACTTTATGTCTGTCTCTGACCCCAGCTGTATGTCTACAGTATGTGTATGTCTGTCTCTGACCCCAGCTGTATGTCTACAGTATGTGTAATGTCTGTCTCTGACCCCGCTGTATGTCTACAGTATGTGTATGTCTGTCTCCGACCCCAGCTGTATGTCTACAGTATTTGTATTGTCTGTCTCTGACCCAGCTGTATGTCTACAGTATGGTGTATGTCTGTCTCTGACCCCAGCTGTATGTCTACAGTATGTGTATGTCTGTCTCTGACCCCAGCTGTATGTCTACAGTATGTGTATGTCTGTCTCCGACCCCGATGTATGTCTACAGTATGTGTATGTCTGTCTCCGACCCCAGCTGTATGTCTACAGTATGTGTATGTCTGTCTCCGACCCAGCTGTATGTCTACAGTATGTGTATGTCTGTCTCCGACCCCAGCTGTATGTCTACAGTATGTGTATGTCTGTCTCCGACCCCAGCTGTATGTCTACAGTATGTGTATGTCTGTCACTGACCCCAGCTGTATGTCTACAGTATGTGTATGTCTGTCTCCGACCCCAGCTGTATGTCTACAGTATGTGTATGTCTGTCTCTGACCCCAGCTGTTTGTCTATGTGTGTATGTTTATCTCTGACCACAGCTGAGTTTCAGAGCTGGAGACAGGTTACTGGTTCACACCAAGACGTCAGCTGACTGGTGGTGGGCGGAGTTAGGAGGCCTCTGTGGCAACGTTCCATCTAGTTACCTGAAACAAGATGTGGAGGACAGTTACCTAAAACAAGGTGTGGAGGAGGACACCTCAGAGGACACCTCAGGACCCCTGGCAGGATGAAGAGTACTTTGGCAGCTATGGAACACTGGTTTGGCTTCTTGTCTCTCTCTCTTCCTAATTAACAATACATTAATTTCTACACAGTGATATTATTTGCATCCCAAATGGCATCCTTTTAAATATATATTTTACTACTTTTGACCAGGGCCCAGATTTATCCCAAATGGCACCCTATTCCCTAATGTACACTATATAGGGAAACGGGTGCCATTTGGGAGGTAGCCTATGCAACATGTGTTAATATTGTTGTCTGTGTTTCTGCTGACCCAGAGGCTTCAACTGGAGATGCTGAGTGACCGAGCGAGGACGGAGGCGTACCGCCAGGTGATTCTGACCAACAGCGCCCCCCTCACGGGGAAGGTGGTTATGGACCTGGGCTGTGGCACCGGAGTCATCAGCCTCTTCTGTGCCCGCCTGGCCCAGCCCAAAGCTGTAAGGATACCAAGATAATATATATATATATTATTATAATCAGTAACTATTCATATCGCAGATAAAAGTCTAAGATATTTTATTAAATTCATGTTTAGTGCCAGATAGCAGTCAACTTTTATTTTGAGCCTTCATATTACAATGCATATATCTCCATCTAGGGAACAATGTACATTCAAACACCATGCGTTTGTGCTGTAGGTGTATGAAACKTCTGTTCTGTAAGTGTATTAAGTCCTGTGTTGTGTTGTTCTGTAGGTGTATGCATTGGAGGCCAGCTCCATAGCAGAACACACCGAGACCCTGGTGAGGCAGAACGGCTGTGAGGAGGTTGTGACAGTCTTCCAGGGTCGGGCTGAGGAGCTGGAGCTACCAGGCACAGTAGACATCCTGATCTCAGAGTGGATGGGCAACTGTCTGCTGGTAGGGAACTGTATGCTGCTAGGACTAGGAGTTATTGTTTTAACCTCTGAATCCACTAACACCATTGTTTCATAAAGACTTCTGTGATTGAGAACCTACTTGATTCTCATCTCCTGATCTCCACCRTAGCAAAGCATTTTGCAATGGAAAATGAAAACAAGCATTTATTTTGGGATAAATTCAGGTAGTCCCTCCCTGTTCTGGCCCATTTGCTTCCTAGTGAATACGACCCTGTTCTGCCTCAGGTGTTTAAATAACAACTGTCTCTCCTCTCCTCTAGTTTGAGTTCATGGTGGAGTCAGTGTTGCAGGCGCAGGACCGCTGGCTGAGAGGGGGGGGGGGGTGATGTGGGCCTCTCTCTGCCTGGTCCCGTCAGGCCCTGGACTACTACACAGAGAGGATGGGCTTCTGGGAGCAGTCCTACGGACTGGACTTCACTGCCCTCCAGAAAGATCCAAAGCTGGGGTTCAGCCCCAGTGGTCACACCATAGAAATAGAATCACTAGAACAGACCTGGAGCCTCTGACCATGGTGATTCTATTTCATTATTATTGTATTATGATGATTCTATTTCTATGGGTCTCACTGACCATGTCCATTTGCGTTCTCTAAATGTAATCCCTGATGTGATCAGTTAATGGAGCTGTAGTTGTTATATAAGTATTCTTAGTTTGTTTTTCATGACGCTTTTGCCTGTTTTGTCATTTATTTTAAATGACATGAGTTGTCCTGAGGTGTTTGTCAAGTGTAAACCAGGAGTGTATGAAACCCAATGTGGAGGGTTTCAGTAGTGAGACTGTCTGTCAGGTGTGATGTCACAGTGATGCAACTACAGTAGGGACAACACTATGGACAGTAAGTTTTAACTACAATACTTTTGGGGTCAGTTTCCCAGATATAGATGAAGCCTGTACAAATCCTGAACTAAGAAGCACTTGCTTTTTAGTCCAGGACTAGGCTTAATCTGTTTCTGGCAAGCTGTCTCTCGGTGGTGAGGGTGTAGTTTGGTGTGAAGTGGTAAGCGTAACATCTATGGTAAAGTGGAACAACAAACTTAAAATTGCTGTGTCAGCTATGCTCCAGTCTTTACAGTGCAAATTAAACAACCAAACCAATCGGGTAAGTCTGTCATTGAACAATATTGAGTGGCTTTGAGTGGCTAGTTAATGTGACTGCCCCCACCCTCCAGATCCCTGGCCCAGTCAGAGTTCTTCTCCAGGCCCAGGTTCAGCCACCTCCTACAGCCTGAAGACTGCCCGGCCACCCCCTGTGATGTCATCACTCTGGACATGCTCACGCTGCATGTTACAGATCTAGAGGTACAGTACGTCTGGTTCTCACAGATCTGGTACTGGATTATATACAGTGTAAATGTAAGGCATAATCAACAAGGGGTTAAGCGTTCTCTGGAAAATAATGAACGAAGTGGAAGGTATGTTCCACGACGCACTAGCAGAGTGGAACTGAACTTCCACTGAGTTGCATTATTTTCCAGAGAACGTATGGAGCCCCGAGTTGATTATCCTTTTTATACCATGGCTATAATTTAATACATTTGCCACTAGAAATGTGTTAATTTGACAGGATAATGTGTTCAACACTCACTGAAGTAGCTAGCAAGTTTACTAGATGGCTACAGTAGTTGCTGTTGTAACCAAACAAACAGACTTGCTAGTTTAGCTAACCAAACCATCAGACCTAGCTTGCTATTATGAAAATAGAATTCAACAATACCAATACTGTTTTCAATTCGACTTTTGCTGTCAAAAGCAGCTCAAACAAAACGTGTAAAAATGAACTATAGGCATTGAATTCTACCGTGCAAATATACTGTGCGCTATAGGAAAATAACGCACACTCTAGAATGCCTTCAAGCCAATCAGAAAGGAGTATTCAACAATGCCATGGTGTAAAACAATATAATAACATGTAATTCACACACACATACATGTAAGTCAACGTGTTTCCTGTCTAGAAGCTGAGGGGCCAGTTTACCTTCATCGTGGAAAAGGCCGGGACATTCCACGGGTTCACTTCCTGGTTCAGAGTTCAGTTCCAGAGCCTGGAGAGAGACAAAACCACATTGGAGTTAGACACTGGGCCCTACTCTGAGTAAGTAGTGGAGGTAGACACTGGGCCCTAGCAGCTTTCACAATCAGTACAGCCAATGCGATATCAGCCTCTCCCTCTTCCCTCCATCAGGCCAACCCACTAGAAGCAGACTCTGTTCATGCTGGACGGGCCGATCTCGCTGCTCAGTGGAGAGACGGTGTCTGGAATCATCCTTCTACACCGGAACCCCGTCTGGAGACGTCACATGACTGTGGAGCATCAGCAGCACAGAGGAAACAGGAAACTGCATGGCAAGTATCCTCTATCTTTTAGGGGTGAATCGTAATTCCCACTTACCTCAAATGTTCACTTATACCCATTTCAGACAGAAGATGTGGTATGTTACCTGTAAAGAATGACCCCCTTTCAAACAGCCCCTTATATACATATTAGTGTGTAACTGGAAAATTGGGTAGAGTGGGGGGTGTTGTTAAACCATGGGGGCTGTTTGTTTACCTCAACGTTTCACTTAGTTTCCCATTGACAGTAATGCATGACTAAGTGAAAATTCAACTTACAGTACCAGTCAAAAGTTTGGACACATCTACTCATTCCAGTTTTTTTTTCTTTATTTTTACTATTTTCTACATTTCATAATAATAGTGAGACATCAAAACTATGAAATAACATATATGGAATCATGTAGTAACCAAAAAAGTGTTAAACAAATCAAAATACATTTGAGATTTTTCAAAGTAGCCACCCTATGCCTTGATGACAGCTTTGCACACTCTTGCCATTCTCTCAACCAGCTTTACCTGGAATGCTTTTCCAACAGTCTTGAAGGAGTTCCCAAATTTGATGAGCACTTGTTGGCTGCTTTTCCTTCGCTCTGCGGTCCAACTCATCCCAAACCATCTCAATTGGGTTGAGGTCGGTGGTTGTGGAGGCCAGGTCATCTGATGCAACGCTCCATCACTCTCCTTCTTGGTCAAAACAGCCTGGAGGTGTGTTGGGTCATTGTCCTGTTGAAAAACGAATTATAGTCTCACTAATCCCACAGATGAGATGGCGTATCGCTGTGGTAGCCATGCTGGTTAAGTGTGCCTTGAATTCTAAATAAAACACAGACAGTGTCACCATCACACCTCCTCCTCCATGCTTCACGGTGGGAACCACACATGCGGAGGTCATCCGTTCATCATCCGTTCCGTCCACTCTGCATCTCACAAAGACACTGCGGTTGGAACCAAACATCTCAAATGTAGACTCATCAGATCAAAGGACAGATTTCCACCAGTCTAATGTCCATTGCTCGTGTTTCTTGTCCCAAGCAAGTCTCTTCTTATTATTGGTGTCCTTTAGTAGTGGTTTCTTTGCAGAAATTCGACCATGAAGGCTTGATTCACACAGTCTCCTCTGAAAAGTTGATGTTGAGATGTGTCTGTTACTTGAATTCTGTGAAGCATTTCTTTGGGCTGCAATCTGAGGTGCAGTTAACTCTAATGAACTTATCCTCTGCAGCAGAGGTAACTCTGGGTCTTCCTTTCCTGTAGTAGTCCTCRTGAGAGCCTGTTTCATCATAGTGCTTGATGGTTTTTGTGACTGCACTTGAAGAAACTCAAAGTCCTTGACATTTTCCAGATTGACTGACCTTCATGTCTTAAAGTAATGATGGACTGTCGTTTCTCTTTGCTTATTTGACCTATTCTTGCCATAATATGGACTTGGTCTTTTACCAAATAGGGCAATCTTCTTTATACCCTACCTTGTCAAAACCCTACTGATTGCCTCAAATGCATTAAGGAAATAAATTCTACAAATGACCAAGGCACACCTGTTAATTGAAATGCATTCCATGTGACTACCTCATGAAGCTGGTTGAGAGATTGCCAAAAGTGTGCAAAGCTGTCATCAAGGCAAAGGGTGACTACTTTGAAGAAACTCAAATATAAAATATATTTTGATTTGTTTAACACTTTTTTTGGTTACTACATGATTCCATATGTTATTTCATAGTGTTGATGTCTTCACTATTATTGTACAATGTAGAAAACAGTACAACATAAAGAAAAACCCTTGAATGTCCAAACTTTTGACTGGTACTGTAAGTGGAAGTAAAGATTCACCCTGAAGTGTGTACAGTAACTTAATTACTAAGCATCCTTTCTCAGTCTTCTAACATGAATATAATGACGGATTCTACTGTGTTTTTGTAGATCTGGATATCTAAGAAGTTATAGACTTGTCACCTCACCTGTTGCTGTGTTCTCCCTGTAGGTCCAGACAAAGAGTTTCCCTATGTGGAGATGATGACATCATAGGCTGTCATTGAAGGATGTAGCAGCCAGACCTCTCTGATATTAGCCTAGTCCCAGATCTGTTTGTGGCTTTGCCTACTCCATTGTCATTGTCAAGCCAAACATGACAATTCCATAAGGAGTGTTGTGGAAATTACCACCAGGGACTCCAAGTCAAACTTAAATGATCATACTTTATTATCAGCAAGCTGGAGAGGTTCCAACAAACGTAATGCACCGAGTAGTACACGTCTGTCAGGAGCTCTGTCGGAGAAGTCCTGTTCTCTTATATACTGCTTTTGCAGACAAGTTATATTTGCATGATTTACATGATTAAATATTTGAATTCATCATTGACGTTTGGTTCATGTATGTGACCGACCAATACCTCACGAGGCTTCTTCTCTCCAAGCTAAGACCTTGAAACTGATATATCCTTTTCGGTTCTCAAAACAATGTTCTGGGCGTACTGACAAATTGCTTATACTGATAGGGATCAATCAGTCACTTGTATGAACCCAGTCAAATTGGTTATTAGAAAAGCACAAACATCAACATTTCCTTCACATTCTCTCCTCTTATATAAACGTTAGCGTTACATTTTAAGGTATGCATTAGATTATAGCTTCTATCAAAAGGTTCTATACTTCTACTAAAGTAAGTGAAATCAACACATAAAACCAGATACTTCATCCTTTCAAACCCTTCATTCTGGGATGTACAATCTAAACAGTTACACATATGCTTCATTACACAATTTAATTTATGGATTCTGTCAATGACATTTCAGCTGGAGCTTTTGTCGCGAGTGGCATGTACAATGCATTTTTTGTCTAAATTATTATAAATGTTGCAGTATGCAGACCTCCACAATCAACCTGATACCCCAAATAAACCATTTTGGACAAGCCTAAATTAATTACAGGCACAGTTGACCACCCCCCTCCATCCCGGCACTCATTCTTCTGGCGTTTCTTCATTTTCTTCCTTGGATAGTGTTTCAGTTTGTCCTCCCAATGGCAAATGTTCGAAGTGGATGGCCCTTGATAATGTCCCGCTTTCAATATCTGGGGAATAATTCTGATTTAAACCAAGCAGACGAATCTCTCACCTGAGCCACCACCATCCTTTACCGTCCATTGTGTCTTGTCCATTTTCAGACCAGTACAACAGCATGCTCACTCCACGTGGACCCATGTTGCACTCCTGAGAGAAAAGGCATGAGATAAAAGGCAGTTGATAGCTTCGACTGGATGCTGTGCACAGGTTGCTGGCTCGGACTCAGGTTTCAGGTAGAAGTGATGAAGGACCATATTGAACGCCATTGTCACCATCACTTCAGCCGGTTAGAAGGGGTGATGCTCAAAATGTTCTCGGACAAATTATCCCTTCTATGCATCTACTGTAGATACCATCGGTTGTCACCTTCGCAATTACCTCGAGAGCGGACAGACCAGAACAACAGTTTAGTTTAGGGCATTTCTGATTAAGGAAATCCAGACAAACTATTCACTGTATGACAAATTATTACTTATACCAAAATTCTTAATACAAATGTCTAAGACAAATGTCAAAAAGAATAACAACACACAGTTGAAACCATTTTTGCAAATTGGCTTATACTCCCCTATCATCTTGGCGATCTCACCACAGAGTTACAGGGTCAGGGAGTTAGAGGGCTAATCCCTAGGGAGAAATCCCGACCATCCATCAGACACAATCTACTGAGATTTGTATTGAAGCAAGACAAAAACAAAACAACAAACTTCTTCATATAAAACACCTTATCCTTTACTCAATCGAGCTCTCTGTCTATAAGATTACCTGGTTCACATGGCATAGTCTCACCACTATCTGGTAACAATCCACAAACCCAACAATCTGCTACATTCTGTAGTACAGAGACATTACTAGCTATTTGTAAGAAAGTGTTTGACCCGGGGGAAAAAAAGATTTTTTTTCTCCAAAAATCCCCTACATTTATTTTTTCCTTTTACAGGCAGGCATGTGAACAAAATCAATTTGCATATTTACCAAAGGGCCCCAGGGGACTGGTAATTCCCCCTTTGGACACATGACTCACATCGTGATTCATAGGTCCCAAAAACACAACAGTGCAGGTTAAATAAAAAATTTACGAATTGGAATAACACATTAAATTAGAATTACAACTCTTGATGACTCCAAAAGGAAATAATTGTATCCCATAAGGTAATAGTAAAATAGACGAGAGACAGGTTTCCCTCATTCAGGGGCAGCGCTCTCTCTCTCTTTCTTGTGGTCCAAATCACAATATGACTATTGATAAATTATAAACTTCTTCCTAATTATCAGTGTTTACATATTACATTTAAATCTCACCCAATATCTCTATCCTTTCTAGTGAGGGTGATCAGGGCTCACAAGAAAGTCAGAACAGAGGTCAGAGGTCATTCAACCCCATTAAGTGAGCGTTTCTTTCCCTTTTCTTTCCTTGTACCTCAGACTCATTATTCAAAGACATTTCAAACATTCCAAACATTTTGTGTACCAGGTTTACATTGGGTTATCAAGAGAATTTACGTGTGCAACCAAAACTCGGACAATAGATACTTCAGAAAATGTAATTTCTGTGCCCTTTAAGGTGCAACCCTAAACCCACTAAAATCTAAATAAAAAGACCCGTACACAATAAATCAAACACGGTATTAACACCACGAATAAATATTAATAACAGGTGGGTTATGTGTGGGTGCTGGCGTGTGTGGTAAAACGTAGGGTAAAAACAAACAAAATGGCCTTACTTAATTTGGGAGCTCCCATAACAACCGGATCGGGGTACCTTTATACTGTAAAGTACACAGTCTCAATAACTTCTCTCCAAAGGCACCTGCCCCAGGATACAGAATCATTGGTAAACATGTCAAAAAAACTTTGTAGCAAATATTCCATCAGTCCTGGAAGAATGAAATAAACATGTACTTAGTTTTAACTATGCTACATTTTAATCAGTCCAAAAATTGATTAATCTTAATCGATCTTACTGCATCTTGGGCAGGAAGCCTTGATAAAACCATGAGTTTCCAGAATCATACTTGAGACACAGTGTCCCGTTAACCGGAATAGGCAACTTCTAAAGTAAACAATCCCAGAGCCCCTTTCTTGTAGTCTTATCATTTTGACCTGTGACATTGACATATGTTCTGTACTGACTGTCCCTGTGACATCAACTAGTCAAAATATTAAACCTGTTTAACAAATCTCCCAATCACTACTGCTAATACTCACGGATCACTCTCAAACAATGCTCTGCTTTTACCCCTATTGTAAGGTTTAAAAACAAAACAAGCATGATAACTTTCTCCGTATTGGAAGGCATTGTTTTCATTTTAGTCTACCCTAACAATGTTATATTTATTACCAATTTCTGTTGGATATTCACTTTCTGCTTCAAACTTATTAACTTCTTGACGCCAGGAGGCAGAATTTTTATGTTTGGAAAAATAACGTTCCCAATGTAAATGGCCTATTTCTCAGGTCCAGATGCTAGAATATGCATATAATTGACAGAGTAGGATAGAAAACACTCTAAAGTTTCCAAAACTGTCAAAATATTGTCTGTGAGTATAACAGAACTGATTTTGCAGGCGAAAACCTGAGGAAATCCAACCCGGAAGTGACTCTTATTTTGAAAAATCACTGTTCCATTGCATGCCTTTCGTCCATTTAAAGGGATATCAACCAGATTCCTTTTCCTATGGCTTCCTCAGGGTGTGAACAGTCTTTAGACATAGTTTCAAGCTTTTATTCTGAAAAATGAACGAGATTTATCAAATCATGTTCAAGTTTCTACGAACTTTACGGATACTATTTGGAATTTTCGTCAACCCTTGATGACATGCCTAAGGCTGTGGGATACTGAACATAACGCGCCAAACAAATGGAGGTTTTTTGATATAAAAATAATCTTTATCGAACAAAAGGAACATTTATTGTGTAACTGGGAGTCTCGTGAGTGCAAACATCCGAAGATCATCAAAGGTAAGCGATTAATTTTATTTGCTTTTCTGGCTTTCGTGACCAATCTATATTGCTGCTAGCTGTTCGTAATGTTTTGTCTAGTGATCGATAAACTCACAAACGCTTGGATTGCTTTCGCTGTAAAGCATATTTTCAAAATCTGACACGATAGGTGGATTAACAACAAGCTAAGCTGTGTTTTGGTATATTTCACTTGTGATTTCATGAAAATAAATATTTTTAGTAATTATTTTTGAATTTGGCGCTCTGCAATTCAGCGGTTGTTTACGAAAATGATCCCTTTAAAGGGATCCGTGCGCCAAGAACGTCTATTATTTTTAAATTAACATGTAATGCGTCAAATGTATGAAATACATTGGCCAATTCAGATGGGAATAAAAACTTTCTGGGATCAACATGCATTATAACTGGTCTGGCATTGTCTATCAGTCCACTGTAGATCACTGTCTATCAGTCCACTGTAGATGGAGTGCTTTGTATATAACAGGTCTGGCACCTGAGACAGGATAGACAGTTTCCGACTCCTTCTCGGGGAGTGGTTCAATTTTGTCTACTCACGAATCGGTTTAGAACTTCATAATTTGGGATATCAATGAAAACTCCATCGGGAGTACAATAAATTGTAGCCCTAAGTTTAGTTAACAAGTCTCTACATGTTCAACATTTCATTGGTTCTATTTAACAGGGCATGGGATTTGTTTCAAAATGTATTACCGGGATGGAGGAAATCTCAAAAGCGTTTGTCATTTTATTGGTTAGGGGTAAGTCAAGTCCCGTACCTTTACCAAAAGTGGATACACGCCAATCTATAACTTGTCTATAACTTTATTTCCCAGACCCTTTAGACCAATTTGAATTCAAAGAGGTCCAGTGACTAACATTTTCTCCCCCCAAAGGTCCAAACCATTAAAATGTCAAACATGCACTATGATTTGGGGGCATATGTAGTTCTTGTATATGTATAGCTAATAAACAAAGTACTACATTTCAATAACATTTCAACAATATTTATTGTACATTTTCAATGCAGACACATTAAACATGAGGTAAAAATAAATATGCAGCCTAATCATAAATAAAAGTAGGCCTATCACAAATGTTCCCATTTCAAGCAAAACAAGACTGCATCTTCACACAAAAAATAACAAAAGGCGTTTGGAAATTGCTCCCAAGGATGAACCAGATTTGTGGAGGTCTACAATTTTTTTGTCTGAGGTCTTGGCTGATTTCTCTTGATTTTCCCATGATGTCAAGCAAAGAGGCACTGAGTTTGAAGGTAGGCCTTGAAAGACATCCACAGGTACACCTCCAATTGACTCAAATTATGTCAACTAGCCTATCAGAAGCTTCTAAAGCCATGACATAATTTTCTGGAATTTTCCAAGCTGTTTAAAGGCACAGTCAACTTAGTGTATGTAAACTTCTGACCCACTGGAATTGTGATACAGTGAATTATAAGTGAAATAATCTGTCTGTAAACAATTATTGGAAAAATGACTTGTGTCATACACAAAGTAGATGTCCTAACCGACTTGCCAAAACTATAGTTTGTTAACAAGAAATTTGTGGAGTGGCTGAAAAAGGAGTTTTAATGACTTCAACCTAAGTGTATGTAAACTTCCGACTTCAACTGTACATCTATGTGTGGGTGTGCAAGTATTATATACAGCGGCTTGCGAAAGTATTCACCCCCTTGGCATTCTTCCTATTTTGCTGACTTACAACCTGGAATTAAAATAGATTTTTTGGGGGGTTTGTATCATTTGATTTACACAACATGCCTATCACTTTGAAGATGCAAAATATTTTTTCCTTGTGAAACAAACAAGAAATAAGACAAAAAAACTGAACTTGAGCGTGCATAACTATTCACCCCCCCAAAGTCAATACTCTGTAGAGCCACCTTTTGCAGCAATTACAGCTGCAAGTCACTTGGGGTTTGTCTCTATAAGCTTGGCACATAAAGCCACTGGCATACTAACTGGCATACTATACACAGAGTTTGGAGAAGATCATTTTCACCATAAAAACGCTCTTTTATAATAAAAGCATTACATGCATAATCACATTTATGGTCACTTTTGAGAATCTGTGTTTTCCTGCTAATTTAACAACATTTTAATCTAAACATTCTCATCTGTTGCTTAAAACTGTTTTTTTGATGCTAGTGATTGTATTGATTTGGGATCTATCGCATCCCACAACTGTCCCAGACTGTGTTTGGAATATTTATTTCTTGCACAGAATAGAATAACTTTTGTACTATGGGAGATAGTAGATTGACATAGGCTAGTGTTTTTGCTGTTCGTTAGGCTTACTCATCTTGTTGGCTSACGGAAAGTAAATGTGGACAGTTATTCTAATATCTTCCATATGCGCCTCCGAATTGGATAAGGACGCGCGCAGTTGCGTCCCAGATGTGTCTGTCTTTACTTGTAGCCTGTGAGAAAGACATGATCACGTGACAGAGCCATGTGAGTGAGTGGTGCATCCAGCTGGGAGAAGAATTATAATTATCATATTTAGCCCAATGGCACAACGGCCACTGGCCGCAAAAGGCATGGATTGTTTTAGGGGGCATTATGTCCACACAAAGGTGATGCAGTCGGGAATTTCGAGGCATTATCAAGTGCTTGTCAAATTGTGAATGAGAGACTGAGGAAGTGTGTACAGTTTGTGCAAAAAACACATGCCTTTCATGCAACCTTTTTCAAATCATCATTAGTCGCATCTTGCAGCCTTAGAATGTATTAATAATCAAAACATATAGCCCAGGCCTCCCGGGTGGCGCAGTGGTCTAGAGCAGGTTAGGCGATGCTCAAGTGAATGAATGGCTAGCAGAGCAGGATGCTTACTCAATTTCCAAATATAGTTTTTTTCTACTCATCCCTTGTCCCAGTTTCAGGCAGATCTATGTGACATGCAGGCCCTTGCAGATAAAAATGATGGAAATCGCTACATGCTAACGGTTATAGATATTTTCTCTAAAATAGCATTTGTAAGGGTCTTAAAAAATAAAAGCGGGGCAAGAGGTGACCTGGGCCTTTGACTCTATCTTGGAGGAAGGAGGAGCACCCAAGAAAGTGCAGACTGATAGCGGTACAGAATTTTTTAATAATACTTTTCAGAAACTCATGAAGAAGCACAATATCATACATTTTGCTACAGGTTTGGATTTGAAAGCTTCAGTTGTTGAACACTTTAACAGGACTTTGAAGGAGAGGATGTAGAAATACTTTACAGCTCACAACACAAATAGATATGTGGATATAGTTCAAGATTTAGTAAAGGGTTATAACTACAGCTAYCATAAGAGTATACGTATAAAACCCTCCGAGGTCTCTTCTGAAAACTCTTTTCAAGTCTTTAAAAATCTGTATGATTTGTTCCACCTTCGCCGTAAGATGGGTGTTTTCGACAAAAAATATGAGCAAGGTTACAGCGATGAGCTGTTCACAGTTACTAAATGTCTACCACGTATACCTCCGGTCTACAAGTTAAAAGGTTATGATGGGGAGCTTATAGAGGGTTCCTTTTATGAGAAGGAACTCCAGAAGGTAAAGATGGGTAAAGACAAAGTCTTTCACGTGGAGGAGATTCTGGATCAAAAGAGAGAAAAGGGTAAAAAATGGGTGCTGGTCCATTGGAAAAACTGGCCACAAAAGTTCAACAGGTGGGTATTAGAGGAAGAGATGGTGAAGGCAGTGTGGGTTAACTTAAACCCTCATGCATGATAAAAAAAACAGCTCCATTCGAGTGTACACTGGAGTGCATCATGGAGYACAGTGGATTTTACCTGATTCTCCCCAGTAATGCGTCTGCAGATATACTGTATATAGGAATAACAAAAGTTTGAATTATACAACCAATTTTCCAAAGCCTATAGAGTTATCAGAGGCCTGGAAAGTAGGTCTCAGCAAGATTACATACCCACATAGTTGGTATAATATCAAGGATAAGGATCGTGATTTTTATTTTTAAAGGACATCTGAACACCCTAAACCTATAAAGCTTAAAAAAGGATTCTATAGAACTGTAGAGAGGATCATCTTTGAGTTGAACGGGCTCCTACCCCTGAACCAAATGAAAAAAGTATTGAACTACATCCCGATTCAGAAACGTGTGCAAATCTCCGGGGAGGATGAGGGAGCTATAAGGACAAGTGGTAATTTAGCCTACATGTTGGGGATGAATCCCAATATATGGGCGTATGTGAAAGATAAAATATTCCCACTCCCTGCAGATACCATGACATATTGGAGTCCTCATATGGTATATGAATATCCATGGTATATGCTGAAATGAAGAACCATAGGAGTTATGGTCACCCCCTTTTATTGTTGAGCCATTCCTTTGGTATCGGGCATGGTTAACGTAACAGCCACGTACTTAGTTTTTTTCAGGGGATGATCCTTCTGGGGGTTCCCTTGAATCAACATCCTTTGGATTCATATGTATAATGCACTGCCTTAGTTTAACAATACACTGCCATTTTTGTCTCTGTACAAAGAGAGAATCCACTAACTAACAATTTCAATTCCATTATATCCCAACTTTTAAAAGGAATAAGCATACGCAACTTAAAATCCCCGGTCAGTCCACCATCACGGATGTAGCCGTTGCGGATTTTCTCGTTGCTGATATAGAATTCCACACCCACATGGAAGTCCATTCTTTCTTTGTATTTTCACCCTATGAAATATTCTTCCTGAGGAGTCAGGGGCACCTTCCCAACTGGCCTCGTAGCCCGTGAACAAGCTATACCTCTTTGTGATAACTCTCAGTTCAGGACACACYACCTTGCGAAACACATGCCAGTCTTCAAGCCTGTAGTCCACTCCTAATGTCTGGTCTGTATAATCTTCTCCTTCGGCTATGGTATACAGTTTCACTCTACAGGCCGGGTATAAAACATATACCCCCATAGTTGTCCATTAGACATCAACACTTAATCTTCCAGCACATTTACGGGAGGTATTTGAGTTCTATACAAATGTAGAAAACTATTTTTTAGCGCATCATATATTTCTGATTTATACTCACTGTAACGGCGTTCCTCCTCCTCTTCATCCGAAGAGGAGGAGCATGGATTGAACCAAAATGCAGCGTTGGAATAAGACATAATGAATTTATTGAACAAGACAAAACKAACTATACTTGACAACTAAACAAAATAACAAACCGAATGTAGACAGACTTGGACCACGAACTTACATGAAACACGAAGAACGAACGAACAAGTACTTACTACAAACAAAACGACGAACGAACGAAACAGTCCCGTATGGTGCAAACATAGACACAGACACAGGAGACAACCACCCACAAACAAACACTGTGAAACTACCTACCTTAATATGATTCTCAATCAGAGGAGATGAAAACCACCTGCCTCTAATTGAGAACCATATTAGGTAACCATTAACCAACATAGAAACAGACAACATAGACTGCCCACCCAAACTCATGTCCTGACCAACAAACACATACAAAACTAACAGAAAACAGGTCAGGAACGTGACACTCACCCCTTTCTCTATGTTTTAACCGGGGTCCTGCTTCCAATGCTAAGGTCGCCATGGGCGTGTCAGTAATTAAAAAATCCATGTTTTATTTCTTTCTTCTTTAGAGTCTTCTGTGGTTTAGCTCTCTTGAGTTTTCTTGGCGCTCGTGGTGTTCACAGATCTTACTTATACCCCGGAAATTACTGTTTCGTATACAAGATCCCTAAACAGCAGAGCCATAACTTCACTACAACATTTCCCTACTCTTTCAAATGTTCAAACACATTCCACAGTTCAACAAGGTCACTACACATCAATCACCATGACAGCTTTAGTGCAAACACATGCTTTACTTCAAAGGAACAGCTGCACTATCAGGTTACACTGACTCGATAGTGTGAGAACATCCGGACAGGATGTACATATATGGGCATAACCACGTGATACATAAAATAGGTCAATCAATCACATGCCGAATACTGTATTCTCTCTCTCACAATTTTCAAACATTTGCTAAAAATGCAATTCGCAGAAAAACTCCATTCTAAAGCATATGAAAGTTGAAAAGAGGGGTAATAAAATAAAATAAAAAGATGCAACAACTAGGATGGGTTGCTGATATGACTAGGATTATACCTTTGGCTACTGGACAACAAAAGAAAGTTGATATGAAAACGAATAGAACAGGAGAGAAATGGCATATGAAGTCTTTCATAGGCGGTGCGTCGAATAGGTTAGGGAAGTATATTTAAATAAATGTGCCAATATTCAGTGATGACCCGTCATTCAGGGCAGGTGGGGCAGAGTCCCACCTGTTTTGAGGCCCACTTGTTTAGCGATAAAAAAATATAGATATACAGTACCAGTCAAAAGTTTGAACACACCTACTCATTCCAGGGTTTCTCTTTATATTTAGTATTTTCTACATTGTAGAATAATAGTGAAGACATCAAAACTATGAAATAACACATATGGAATCATGTAGTAACCAAAAAAGTGTTAAACAAATCAAAATATATTTAATATTTGAGAATCTTCAAAGTAGCACCCTATGCCTTGATGGCAGCTTTGCACACTCTTGGCATTCTCTCAACTAGCTTCATGAGGAATGCTTTTCCAACAGTCTTGAAGGAGTTCCCACATATGCTGAGCACTTGTTGGCTACTTTTCCTTCACTCTGCGGTCCAACTCATCCCAAACCATCTCAATTGGGTTGAGGTCAGGTGATTGTGGAGGCCAAGTCATCTGATGCAGCACTCCATTGCTCTACTTCTTGGTCAAATAGCCCTTACACAGCCTGGAGGTGTGTTGGGTCATTGTCCTGTTGAAAAACAAATGATAGTCCCACTAAACCCAAACCAGATGGGATGGCGTATCACTGCAGAATGCTGTGGTAGCCTTGCTGGTTAAGTTTACCTTGAATTCTAAATAAATCACAGTGTCACAAGCAAAGCACCCCCACACCATCACACCTCCTCCTCCATGTTTCACGGCGGGAACCACACATGAGATCATTCGTTCACCTACTCTGCGTCTCACAAACACATGGAGGTTAGAACCAAAAAGCTAAAATTCATATTCATCAGACCAAAGGACAGAATTCCACCCATCTAATATCCATTGCTCGTGTTTCTTGGCCAAAGCAAGTCTCTTCTTATTATTGGTGTCCTTTAGTAGTGGTTTCTTTGCAGCAATTCGACCATGAAGGCAGGATTCACATAGTCTCCTCTGAACAGTTGATGTTGGGATGTGTTACTTGAACTCTGTGAAGCATTTACAGCGGCTTGCGAAAGAATACAACCTGGAATTAAAATAGCTTTTTTGGGGGGGTTGTATCATTTGATTTACACAACATGCCTTCCACTTTGCCTACCACTTTGAAGAACATACAAGAAATAAGACAAAAAAACAGAACTATTCACCCCTCCAAAGTCAAAATTTGTAGAGCCACCTTTTTGCAGCATTTACAACTGCAAGTCTTTTGGGGTATGTCTCTGTAAGCTTGGTACATCTAGCCACTGGGATTTTTGCCCATTCTTCAAGGCAAACTGCTCCAGCTCCTTCAAGTTGGATGGGTACTGCTGGTGTACAGCAATCTTTAAGTTATACCACAGATTCTCAATTGGATTGAGGTCTGGGCTTTGACTAGGCCATTCCAAGACATTTAAATGTTTCCCTTTACACCACTCAAGTGTTGCTTTAGCAGTATGCTTAGGGTCATTGTCCTGCTGGAAGTTGAACCTCCGTCCCAGTCTCAAATCTCTGGAAGACTGAAACAGGTTTCCCTCCAGAATTTCCCTGTATTTAGCGCCATCCATCCTTCCTTCAAACCTGACCAATTTTCCAGTCCCTGCCGATGAAAAACATCCCCACAGCATGATGCTGCCACCACCATGCTTCACTGTGGGGATGGTATTCTCGGGGTGGTGAGAGGTGTTGCGTGTGCATCAGACATAGCGTTTTTCCTTGATAGCCAAAAAGCTCAATTTTACTCTCATCTGACCAGAGTACCTTCTTCCATATGTTTGGGGAGTCTACCACATGCCTTTTGGCGAACACCAAACGTGTTTGCTTATTTTTTTCTTTATGCAATGGCTTTTTTTCTGGTCATTCTTCTGTAAAGCCCAGCTCTGTGGAATGTACGGCTTAAAGTGGTCCCATGGACAGGTACTCCAATCTCCGCTGTGGAGCTTTGCAGCTCATTCAGGGTTATCTTTGTTGCCTCTTTGGTTAATGCCCTCCTTGGGCAAGTCCGTGAGTTTGGTGGGTGGCCCTATCTTGGCAGGTTTGTTGTGGTGCCATATTCTTTCAATTTTTTAATAATGGATTTAATGGTTCTCCATGGAATTTTCATGGAATTTTCTGATATTTTTTTATAACCCAACCCTGATCTGTACTTCTCCACTGTACTTCTTTGTCCCAGACCTGTTTGGGGAGCTCCTTGGTCTTCATGGTTTCACTTGCTTGGTGATGCCCCTTGCTTAGTGGTGTTGCAGACTCTGGGGCCTTTCAGAATAGGTGTATATATACTGAGATCATGTGACAGATCATTGCACACACATTGCACACTGATTAATAACATTTGCCCTTGGCTGTAGCATAGCATATTCGACGGATTAGTTATGTTTTACATCATATTCGCTAAATCCTTAATACACACAGTAGGAACTTCAAAGGGAACATTTTACTTCACATGTGCTTTATTCACTTTGTGTGAGAACAATTTGCATACACTGAGTCAGACAACTTGTGATGTCTAATTTCTGATGGCCTTTTCCTTTTAGCATGTGAACAGTATGGGTGCTCGGCGCCACTGTTCTGGCCTTTTGGTCGTCCAGTCGTGAGACGCCGTTTTGTACCAGCCTTGTTGGAACGACGGGCAACAGCTGTAGGCTATCAGGGAATCATAGGGCTGGTCGTCTGGCAGCTCTTCGGAGTGCTGCTGTGCTGTTAGCCGCTGGGCTGATGTGAGACTTCCCAAAGCAATGGATGGCTGACACAAGCCTTGATGGATTGCCTTTAATTGCATTAAATTGCCTCACTAAAGTTGTCATCAATACTCAGCCCTTTGAGGTCATCCAGCATTCCAGCAACCAGGTCAATTGATGATAATTCAGAGGATATGTCTGTAAACATATTTTTTTGTGCAATGTAAAAGTATAGTAATTCATCCCATTATTAGGTGACAGACAACTAAAATTACAGAAAATGTGTCATGACAAAATAATGTCAGTGCTGAATGCGAACTGCTTAGAAGTACAATTCACTTACCCTCATCATTGTCACTGGGCACAGGTTGTTGGTGAGGAGCACACTCCGTTTGTTCCTCCAAGCAGGTGGCCCTGTCTGCAAGTGAACATAGAAACTACTAAGATACGACTACTAACGTACAATGAAGGTTGTATATTTGGATTGTTCAACTGCACTCAATATGAATGACAATACCGTATACCATTATTTGAAAACAACAATGGAAAACGATGACCCAAACAGAATACAAATGCCAGTCTAAATACTTTTACTGTATTCATTCATGAAGTGTAGATGTACTGAACATTGATGTTTAAGCTTCATACCTTTTACTGGTGAGCTTGGATCCCCAAGTTGTTGATTGGAATGAGCTGTAGCTAATAGTTAGAATCATGCTGGTAAATGACATGACAATCTATTTTAGTGGTTGTATTATGTCTGTGAAACAGTGTAAGTACTTGTTGAGTACAGGCATGTTACCTGTGTCTGACTTACCTCTTGGCTGACCTTTGTCCCTCAGGGGTTGCAGGAACTCCAGGGAAATGTTAGCCATAACAGGTATTCAGAGTACATACAATGAACACTGATGCATGTATTTACGTACATTAACAGTACATTCATTTCATGTTGGGTTTTATAATGTTTTGTTTGCACTGTATTACCTCCTGATGTTATTTTAAAGAGCTCAGCCCGCATCTCTGGTGTTGTGGGAAGGAAGTTGCTGAAGAAGCATCCAAAATTGTGCACCACTGCAGCCTGGTGCTTCCAGGTGTTGCTGCATTTGAGGTTGTACTCTGCCTCTCTAGTGCTGACACCATGGAAGGCCCACTCTGCACTCCATACTCTTTCCTAAAGTCTTTCTGATACAATCTGTGCCAAATACAAGAGAGAAGATGTTGAGAATAAGGCATATGTACCGGTAACAGAACTTCAGGTCTGAACAGAGAGCTCTATTTGCAGAGGCAAATATGTAATTCTCCCCATTTTTCATCTGCAGATCACTTTTTAGCACATCCAAAGCTGATGAAGGGGAGTGCCCAATCTCAAATAGCCTTGACAAGGTCTCTGTGGCTTTGGCCCCAACATCCTGGTGTTTAAGTGCATCAGCCACAAAGAAATTGTTGTTGTGGACATTGGATACACGCACCATGGCTGGATACATAGGAAGATGTGGGTCCTTGCTCCTAGAACAAACATTTGATTGTGTTCAGCTAAATCAAAGTTAGAGAATGATTAACCACAATGGGCAGGCTTGTATATGTAAGTAAACCATTCACACACCTGCTCAGCCTCCCCTTTCCGGTGACACAGCGTATCAGAGTTATACTCATTTTGGGGGGCCCAAAGTGTTTTCTGATGTTCCCTTGTTGTCCGCAGTGGGGGATCTACTGTAAATCTTGTGACGGCATCTGTAATCAGCCTAAACAGATGGTGTATTGTATTAATTATCTGAATGTCTGCATGCCTTACATTTGCTCTATCCCACTGACAAAATCTCATTTTATCCACTTCAATCATTACCTTGAGAATAATTGTATGTCCTTTCCTGGGTGTTGTTACGCTGACCCTCCATGGCACTCCAGTGTCTCTAGTCTTTAGAAGCCACTCTTGTAACTCTTCAACAGAATTCACACCTAGGCATAGGCTCAATTCAAAAGTTGAGTGGTCTCTATGGGTAGGTCTCTCCACAAGAGAACAAATATGATATTTGTACCCGGGGGGTAGCCAACTCTAAATAGAAATGTGTAGAAATGACAAATATATATAGTAAATATATAGATATAGTAAATATAGAAATTATTAGCTAATAGATAGAGAAATTATGAATAATAAGCATATTATTTTACCTGATAATAGACAACTAATGATAATATAACAACTTTAAATATTGAGCTAGTAATGTTAAGTAGCCTAGGTTAGCTTAGCTGACCTTCAATTGAGGGAATTCAGGAGAGTTCTCTGAGACATTTTTACAACTCATTGAAACTCTGAAATAAATACATGGGCAAATGTTACCAAACATGATAATAATAGGTCTGCATTACGGTAGGCAGCTAATTGTTAAATGACGCTTTCCATCCTTACTTTAGAAGGTCACTGTCATTCAGGGGTGTGTGGTCATCCCATGAGGTTGTGGTCTAAMCACTTAAGACACACCCTCGTCCACTTACCCTTGCCTTATGCCCTTGGGGGAATCCCCGTCGCCATCTTGGAGGATGGTCCAAATGATTAGCCAAGCAAGGGAAGTTTGCAACGTAAGCCCATCAGCCCTCGTTGCGAGTGTACAATTATGTTCACTCCGGGCCTGAAACTCCCCATAATTCAATTCGTGACGATTGTACATCCGCTAAGAAAAGACTGCGAAAACATTAAAACAACATCAATGGAGAAGTCAACATACAAGTGTAAGTAAAAACGAATGCAAATAAGTTAGACATTTTGCTACTACGTAAAAAGTAAATATGTTTTTGTTTGGTTATCTTTTGGAAATTGGAAATGTTTCCTTCTTCAAAAGTTCCAGCTAGGCAGGCTAACATTAGTTAGCTAATTAATTTGCTAGCTATCATACAGTAGGTGTATATTAATAATTATATATTTAATATAAGTAGACATGCACTCATAATTGAATGTAGCGCATATAAAGCACCCACAAGGCACCGGTGGCTGAAAAAACAATCATCGCGGGCAGACACCGTGTTATGCGGAAGAGCGCATCTGAGCTGCCTGCCTGTCCCGAGCCGTAGAGCCGCCCGTCTGTCCCGAGCCATTAGAGCCGTCCGTCAGTCAGGAGCTGATAGAGCCGCCGCCAGTCAGGAGCCGATAGAGCCGCCCGCCAGTCAGGAGCCGCCAGAGCCACCAGCCAGTCAGGAGCCGCCAGAGCCCCCCGCCAGTCAGGAGCTGATAGAGCCGCCGCCAGTCAGGAGCTGATAGAGCCGCCCGCCAGTCAGGAGCTGCCCGCCAGTCATGAGCTGCCCTCCAGTCATGAGCTGCCCTCCAGTCATGAGCTGCCCTCCAGTCATGAGCTGCCCTCCAGTCCGGAGCTGCCATTCAGTCCGGAGCTGCCATTCAGTCCGGAGCTGCCATTCAGTCCGGAGCTGCCATTTGTCCGGAGCTGCCCCTCTGCCATAAGCTACCTCTCTGTCATAAGCTGTCCCTCAGTCCGGAGGAGTTTCCTCAATCTAGTGGGGACCGTTGTGAAGGTTCCTAGGCCAAGGTCGGCGGCGAGGGTCACCACTCAAAGGACGCTAAGGAGGGGTACTAAGACAATGGTGGAGTGGGATCCTCGTCCAGCGCCGGAGCCGCCACCGAGGACAGATGCCCACCCAGACCCTCCCCTAGAGTTTTAGGTGGTGCGTTCGGAGTCCGCACCTCAGGAGGGGGGTACTGTCACGTTCTGACCATAGTTCTTGTGTGTTTTACTTGTTTTAGTGTTTGGTCAGGACGTGAGCTGGGTGGGCATTCTATGTTGTGTGTCTAGTTTGTCTGTTTCTATGTTTGGCCTAATATGGTTCTCAATCAGAGGCAGGTGTTTTGTGTTGTCTCTGATTGGGAATCATATTTAGGTGGCTTGTTTTGTCTTGGGGTTTGTGGGTGGTTGTTTCCTGTCTTTGTGTTCGTTTCACCAGAGAGGACTGTTTCGGTATGCCACGTTTGTTATTTTGTATAGTTTGTATGTGTTCGCGTTATCGTTTTAATTAAATCATGTTGAGCACAAACTACGCTGCGTCTTGGTCCGATCCCTGCTACACCTTCTCTTCAGACGAAGACGAGGAAGGCTGCCGTTACAGGTAAAAAAWKTTCATGTTTTACTGTGACTTGTTGTAGGCTCCTAAGTGGACCATAAGGTTAAAAACCAAACCAAATTAAGAAAACTAAACAAAAAAAAAAAWWTTWWTTTTATTTTATTTGTTATATTTCACCTTTATTTAACCAGGTAGGCTAGTTGAGAACAAGTTCTCATTTGCAACTGCGACCTGGCCAAGATAAAGCATAGCAATTCGACAAATACAACAACACAGAGTTACACATGGAATAAACAAAACATAGTCAATAATACAGTAGAACAAAAAGTAAGTAAGTAACCGAGTGTCTCTTTTGGGTCACTTTTGCCGGTCCCAATCACTAAAAGACTTTGAAGTCATAAATTGGAGGAGGGTTGGAATTGTGACATAAAAAAACAAGAAACGACAGAAGAAAGTTCATTTGTAGTTCTAAACATATTTAGGATGTTTTTTTACTCACTTTTTGTCTCTCCCACACTTTTTGTCTCTCTCTCTCCTACAGCGTCCATCACAATTACATGCACATGGCCAATTATGCAAATTAGGTGATGACGTCATTTAGCGACTTCTTGCGACTTTTAGGACAGCCAACAGCTACTTTCCTTACTGAGGAGTTGGCAACACTGCGTGACAGTGCAGGCTAGCTGAGTAACACAAGTTGATAGCCAAACGGCAGGCTGCCATTAGCAACGAAAATATCCTTAACTTATTTTCTGCGATTTTAAAATAATCGGTTCAATGACATACATCTGGTGTATTAGAAGCAAGTATTGGTACAATGGTTTTCTTTAAAATGTGTATTTATTTAGACGAAGATTGACCATAAGGATTTCCATTTTTCTATTCACTATCCTGTTTTCCGCTAACAATGCATGCTCTACCGCGATCGGCCTTGAACTTCTGTGGCTTCAATGAGAAGGTGCGGGGGGGCAGTCGTTCTTCTCTTTGATCTAACTTTATTAAACGAGCACCATTTGCCCGATTAGCCTGTTCTCTTTCAAATCTATGACTCGTGGTCAATCTGTTATTGAAATTCAGAAGATTTTCAGTCTATAGGCTTATCTCTCAATTTAATTTATTGGCCAATGTAAACATTAATTTGTTCAAATGCAATTTCATACAGTAACATTATTTAGCACCTCTTTTTAGACATTTGGCCTAACACATTTATAACACATTCATTAACATTCATCCACTTAACCAATGAGAGCTCAGGACCCTATTCAATAAAATGACAGTGACATGTCAAAACATCATTCTTGAATCACTGGGTGGGTCTGTCGGACATTAATTTCAAAAAAATTAACAAATGTTGACCCTCAGCTCCACGGGTTGGTAATATGTAACTCCACGGGTTGGTAATATGTAACTCCACGGGTTGGTAATATGTAACTCCCCGGGTTGGTAATATGTAACACAATGTTAGGTGTTGTGAGGTCAGGTGAGATGTCATAGCTGGGACACAAAGGTCATGGCTGGACTTAGGTCTTCAGTGAGTTCCTCTGGTAGCGAGGAGACTGTTGACGTTATACTAAGAGTCAGCTCCAATATCCTGCAGGGGCACACATTCCAAAAGAGTAGACTATGATTGTAACCGTAAAGTTATCACATTAAACCAATGAATAATAACTGGGTTTGGAGTTAGGTTGGGTTAGGTTGGGATTAGGTTAGCCTGAGAGTGAAACATGGGGCATTCACTGCACTGCAAGGAAAGTGTGATAATTGAATGCAGTCCATAAATTAAAGCAGTAGCTCCTGCTCTCACCAACTGATGTAGTGTGCTGGGAGCTGAGGCTCCTGTCTGGAGCCCTCCTCTGTCAGCAAAGATGTCTTCATCTGTCTGAAGTTGGCCTCAATCTCTTTCTTCAGGACCGACAGTGGCTGGATACCTCGGAATGAGCTGAGCACTTGCTACAACACATGAAGGTAAGATAAAGTGTGTAAATCACTGTGAAACCGTGAATGTGCAATGGGGGAAATTATTATTGTACTGTCGAGTTTGACCTATGAATATAATAAACATAGAGAGCAGACTGATCGGCTACCAATAGAATAGAATATACAGAATAGAAATGAGTAGACCATATTCACTTACATATATAACTGACAGCTGGTGGGCGATGTATTTGTGGCTCCCGAGATGTTTTACATCCTCCTCTAGCTGCTGACTAAGTACTAGTAGCTGATTGAGCCTCCCGATGTGTGAGAAGTATTCTGCAACAGAGACACAATCTTAGGTATAAGCGGTTATAAAGGTGAAATGTCTGTTAATAAACTGCTTATAACCATTGCATACTACACTGAACAAAAACATACAATTTAAAAGATTTTACTKAGTTATAGACTCAGCAAAAAAAGAAACATCCTCTCATTGTCAACTGCATTTATTTTCAGCAAACTTAACATGTGTAAATATTTTTATGAACATAACAAGATTCAACAACTGAGACATAAACTGAACAAGTTCCACAGACTTGGAATATTGTGTCCCTGAACAAAGGAAGGGTCAAAATCAAAAGTAACAGTCAGTATCTGGTGTGGCCACCAGCTGCATTAAGTACTGCAGTGCATCTCCTCCTCGTGGACTGCACCAGATTTGCCAGTTTTTCCTGTGAGATGTTACCCTACTCTTCCACCAAGGCACCTGCAAGTCCCAGGACATTTCTGTGGGGAATGGCCCTAGCCCTCACCCTCCGATCCAACAGGTCCCAGACGTGCTCAATGGGATTGAGATCCAGGCTCTTCGCTGGCCATGGTTCATATAAGGAAATCAGTCAATTTAAATAAATGCATTCGGCCCAAATCTATGGATTTCACATGACTGGGAATACAGATATGCATATGTTGGTCACAGATACCTTTTTTTTTTTAAGTAGGGGCGTGGATCAGAAAACCAGTCAGTACCTGGTGTGACCACCATTTGCCTCATGCAGCGTGACATCTCGTGACATGTAGCGTGACATCTCCTTTGCATAGAGTTGATCAGGCTGTTGATTGTGGCCGGTGGAATGTTGTCCCACTCTTCTTCAATGCCTGTGTGAAGTTGCGGGAAAATGAACAGAGCATCCCAAACATGCTCAATGGATGACATGTCTGTTGAGTATGCAGGCAATGGAAGAACTGGGACATTTTGAATGAGTGGCACAACAATGGGCCTCAGGATCTCGTCACGGTATCTCTGTGCATTCAAATTTCCATCAATAAATTGCAATTGTGTTCGTTGCTTATGCCTGCCCATACCATAACCCYACCATGTGGCACTCTGTTCACAACGCTGACATCAGCAAACCGTTCACCCACTCGCCATCTGCCCAGTACAGTTGTAACCAGGATTAATCCGTGAAGAGCACACTTCTCCAGAGTGCCAGGGGCCATCAAAGGTGAGCATTTGCCCACTTAAGTCGTTTACGACGCCAAACTGTAGTCAGGTCAAGACCCTAATGAGGACATCTAGCACGCAGATGAGCTTCCCTGAGACGGTTTCTGACAGTTTGTGCAAAACTTCTTCAGTTGTGCAAACCCAAAGTTTCATCAGCTGTCCGGCAGGTGAAGAAGCCGGATGTGGAGGTCCTGGGATGGCGATTACACGTGGTCTGCGGTTGTGAGGCCGGTTGGACGTACTGCCAAATTCTGTAAAATGATGTTGGAGGCGTCTGATGGACATGCCTGCAATCAGCATGCCAATTGCACACTCCCTCAAAACTTGAGACATTTGTGGCATTGTGTTGTGTGACAAAACTGCACATTTTAGAGTGGCCTTTTATTGTCTTGTGTAATGATCACGCTGTTTAATCAGCTTCATGATATGCCATACCTGTCAGGTGGATAGATTATCTTTGATATAATAACTTTTTGTGCGTATGGAACATTTCTGGGATCTTTTATTTCAGCTCATGAAACATGAAACATGAGACCAACACTTACATATTGCGTTCATATTTTTTTTCAGTGTAGATATGTGTCTAGTGTGGGTAATTCTAGTTCTGAAGGGCAGGGTTTTGTTCGAAACCAGTTTTTACACACCTGGTTCAAATAACTGTAGTTTAAATTCAAGGCTATGATTTATTTTATTTTTACTTAACCTTTATTTAACAAAAAAAAACACATGATAGGTTGAATCAGGTGTCAGTGCTTGGTCTCCCTAACCCCCAACTGGTACAATAATTATTGCTGAGTGGACTATCCTGTTTAAATAAAGATGAAGTGACCTGACCTCTTAAACCCTAACTCAATATCATCAATAGGGGTGTCTCCACTGGGCTGCTTTAACCCCTGATCTTACCATCCATTGGGGGTTTCTCCAGCATGTCTACTGGACTGCCCTGGATGAGGAACACCTCCACGCGAGGGTACATGGTCGACAGACCCACCATGTCAAGATAGTCCTGAAAAAAAAACACATCTTTCACAATTCTGACAAATCACATTAATGAAAAAATGTAACATCCCCTTAAAAATACTTGAGAATATATTTGGCATAGGAGCTCAACTGATGATTTAAATACTTMTTCGGGGTTCAAGCAGCAAAGCTGGGTGAAACCSTGTTAAATTTGTTGGCGTTCATTATTCAGGTTCTCCACAGATTTGGTGAAAAAACTTAAAAATTATAAGGCTGAGGAGGATATAACCTTGCATGATGGTAAAGGGCAAATGGCCACAGCCTCTAATGCAATGCCATGCCAATTGGCCACATGGTGGCGCTATAACAAGTGATTGAAATTGCTAACTTTGAAAGCTCACGCCCCTCACCCTGTGTGACCTAGAGTGCAAGTCAGCAAATAAGTTACTCTCCTCACAAAAAACACATTTGCCTCAAGGAACCATAAGGTCCGCCATTTTGAATTTTGTGAAAAACACAATGCTACTCTAGCACCGAATGACCAATTGTCATGAAACTTCATATTTAGCATCTATGAACCAAGGTCTCTCAATGCAATATTTTCCAGGCTAATATCTCAAACAACATGGCCACTATGGACCAATAAATATTCAAGTGTGCGTGATTTAAGACATAAATGCATGTAAATCATGCATGGTTATTCATATAACTTGATGTACATGTTCAAAACACTGTAAAGACTAAACATATGCAAGCGCAGGCAGATCGACCATATTGTGGTACTATAATGGGAACATATTTATCTCTTGATTGGTTTGACCCACAGTCATGAAATTTTGCCCACATGCTCAGCAGTGTCGTAGTGCCATTTCTTTAGGTGCAGGAGAGCATTTATTTTTTTGTTACATCATTATTTCTCAATCAAAGTTTGTACAGACAGATGTAGTCTACTGAATATTTGTATAGAATGTGCATAAAATGCATCCTACAATTTCAATGTCTGTCTATGCCCACACATATTATCTCAAGAAAATTTTATATTTTTGATACCCTCAAACACCAAGTTAGCAATACCTAATTTCAAAAATAGGCATTCATCACTGACAATCGTGAATGATAATTCTTCACATTTTACCGGTGAAATGTCCAAACTGCGTCTGCATGCCAATCATTTGGTCTTCATGGGAATATGCATTTAGATATTATATTACTGTTTCGTGAGTGAATTAGAGCAGATGGTGTTAACAAACTATTAGCCTTTGTTGTATTTTGATTCAATCAAAGCATATATCCTGCCGAGTGGCGTGCGCTGTTGAGTTTTGGCCGCATGAGAAAAGCAATGTGAATATTTAGCTTCAGCTCTTATAATCTCACTAGAAATTAGGTGTTTTTAGTGTAATGTTATAGGCCTAACTATGCTATGATATTAGATTTGGTTCTGTTATGTAAAATACTCCTTCATCATTATGTGATCTTGCTGGACATAATTGTTCAGCTTCAGAAATTATTTTCCMAAAATATTTTTACCAGCTCCATGTATTATCAAATCAAAACATGTTATGCTCCGGCAGCACTACATCCCTGATGCTCAGGGATGTGAGTCTAGCTAACCTGTATAGTATGGTACTGTTTGGCTGCATGGGGGCGCTGTTGGACAGGAAAAGCCATTCATAGAAGCTTATTGGCTTATAGTGGCCATATTAATTGAGCTAGAGGCTCGCCGATCGGTCTAGCGGTTCTGGAGACGTTTAAAGTCAACAACATCAAAAGCATTTTGCACGACCTGTTTGATTTTGAGTTCTGATATTTGGCAAGCGTGGTAAGTAGTACAGAAGTAGCTAATCCTAGGGCGATGTGTCCAATTTGTCCAGATGGTTGCACTGTATGGCCATAGCTTGAACCCTGCCCTTCCCCAAAACGTGTGTAAATATTGGACTATAAATTGTGCCTTCCTGTCATATTGTTATGCTAAAATGTTCATTCTACTCTACTGAGACATTTACTTCATGTTCGTATTCTTACATTTAATTATTTCTTATTGTTGTTGCATTGTCGAGAAGGAACCTGCAAGTAAGTATTTCGTTGGACTGTGTTTCCCTTACCTACAACTAATAAAACTTGAAACTTGCTGCTTGCAGCTATATTTACAGTTGAAGTCGGAAGTTTACATATGTAACAGTATAACTTTAAACCGTCCCCTCGCCCCGACACGGGCGCGAACCAGGGACCCTCTGCACACATCAACAACTGACACCCACGAAGCGTCGTTACCCATCGCTCCACAAAAGCCGCGGCCCTTGCAGAGCAAGGGGAAACCCTACTTAAGTCTCAGAGCAAGTGACGTAACTGATTGAAACGCTACTAGCGCGTACCCGCTAACTAGCTAGCCATTTCACATCCGTTACACATACACCTTAGACAAATACATTTAAACTCAGTTTTTCACAATTCCTGACATTTAATCCTAGTAAAAATCCCTGTTTTAGGTCAGTTAGGATCACCACTTTATTTTAAGAATGTGAAATGTCAGAATAATAGTAGATAATGATTTATTTCAGCTTTTATTTCTTTCATCACAATTCCAGTGGGTCAGAAGTTGACATACACTCAATTAGTAGTTGGTAACATTGCCTTTACATTGTTTAACTTCGGTCAAACGTTTTGGGTAGCCTTCCACAAGCTTCCCACAATTCCTCCTGACAGAGCTGGTGTAACTGAGTCAGGTTTGTAGGCCTCCTTGCTCGCACACGCTTTTTCAGTTCTGCCCACAATTTTTCTATGGGACTGAGGTCAGGGCGCTGTGATGGCCACTCCAATACCTTGACTTTGTTGTCCTAAGCCATTTTGCCACAACTTTGGAAGTATGCTTGGGGTCATTGTCCATTTGGAAGATCCATTTGTGACCAAGCTTTAACTTCCTGACTGATGTCTTGAGATGTTGCTTCAATATATCCACATAATTTTCATTCTTCATGATGCCATCTATTTTGTGAAGTCCACCCGCCCCTCCTGCAGCAAAGCACCCCCACAGCATGATGCTGCCACCCCCATGCTTCACGGTTGGGATGGTGTTCTTCTGCTTGCAAGCCTCCCCCTTTTTCCTCCAAACATAACGATGGTCATTATGACCAAACAGTTCTATTTTGGTTTCATCAGACCAGAGGACATTTCTCCAAAAAGTACGATCTTTGTCCCCATGTGCAGTTGCAAACCATAGTCTGGCTTTTTTATGGCTTCTTCCTTGCTGAGCGGCCTTTCAGGTTATGTCGATATAGGACACGTTTTACTGTGGATATAGATACTTTTGTACCCGTTTCCTCCAGCATCTTCACAAGGTCCTTTTGCTGTTCTGGGATTGATTTGCACTTTTTGCACCAAAGTACGTTCATCTCTACGAGACAGAAAGCGTCTACTTCCTGAGCGGTATGACAGCTGCGTGTTCCCATGGTGTTTATACTTGCATACTATTGTTTGTACAGATGAACGTGGTACCTTCAGGTGTTTGGAAATTGCTCCCAAGGATGAACCAGATTTGTGGAGGTCTACAATTGTTTTTCTGAGGTCTTGGCTGATTTATTTAGATTTTCCCATGATGTCAAGCAAAGAGGCATTGAGTTTGAAGGTAGGCCTTGAAATACATCCACAGGTACACCTCCAATTGACTCAAATTATGTCAACTAGCCTATCAGAAGCTTCTAAAGCCATGACATCATTTTCTGGAATTTTCCAAGCTGTTTAAAGACACAGTCAACCCAGTGTATGTAAACTTCTGACCCACTGGAATTGTGATACAGTGAATAATTATAAGTTAAATAATCTGTCTGTAAACAATTGTTGGAAAAAGTACTTGTGTCATGCACAAAGTAGATGTCCTAACCGACTTGCCAAAACCATAGTTTGTTAACAAGAAATTTGTGTAGCAGTTGAAAAACAAGTTTTAATGACTCCAACCTAAGTGTATGTAAACTTCCGACTTCAACTGTATATGTTGTTATAGGTTGATGTGGTACTACCTCCAGGTGCGGCATAGGTTTTGGCAGGTGTTCTAAGCATTGGAGCATCTGATCAATAATCTCTGCTCCTGGGTAAATACAAAAGGGACATTAGACACTCAGGGTAGGAATCACAGGTCTGTGGTGCAATAGGCAAGGTGATAAGAGCTGCAGTTCGGGTTAGGCCTACTTCAGAGCATCTGTTCTGTTCTGATTGAGACTCACCTTGCTCCTGGAAAGTGTCCGACTCCTCAGGGCTACAGTCCTGTCTCAGCTGCTCCTGGAACTGTAGAGTGAAAATACATTTCAAAAGAGGACGTGCACAAAGAAATAGAGTAGGTCTACTAAACATAATACAGTTTATTTCCAAATACACAATATCAAAATCTCTCAAGTTCTCCATTACAGTACTCTCATACTCAAGTGTATCAGTAAGTTCTGGTGAGGAAGGGTATACTCAGATGGGGTGCATGAGTTCTCACCTGGTGTACCTGTGCCCTGATGAGAAGGTCCAGTTGTCCACAGAGATACAGCATCTCCAGCCCCACCTGCTCTGGACTCAGGTGGACAGGCATCAGGGGTCTCTTCACATTCAGCTCAACTGACCACAGGGGTTTCAGCACATAAGGTACCCCCCCCCCAGAGGGTTGCAACGTTTAGATCAGTACAGATAGCTAGGAATGTAATGTGTAGAACTGAGGAATCCCTATTGTACGCGATAATCTGTGTACAATGCGACAACATAAATAATTTCAAATCAAAGCAGTACGCCATTGTACGGCGTGTGATAACCTGTTTAATCGCACATGCAATAAATTAACTAAAAAATGATGGGTCAATGATGCTCGACTTACCTTTGAATTTCTCGTGATAAACGCACGGCTGACAGAGCGCCTCGGAGAAGCTGACTGCTGCCATATCTCGATTAGCGTTATCAACCTATTATCTGACAAACCGACCTTTATCATCCAGAAAAAAATGAAAATAAATAACGTTGGTGTGTGTTAGTGGCCGTGTATCGCTGCGGAAAACATTTGTATTTGCGCTCATTGCCGATCGGAATTATTTGTCTGATACAAGGGGTGCGTTCAAGATCACTGAGSTATTTTTGAACGGTTCAAGATCAATTCATCGTTGAGATCCAATCCATCAAAAACATTCAGCAATGTGAAATAACGTACATCATGAGAAATGAAAACTAGCAAAAGCAAGTATGCATTGGAAATACAGCACACACTCAACTAGAAGAACGCTTGATATAATATACATCAGATCAGTAGATATAGCCTACCATTTTAGATCGAACAGCAGCTTTGAAGTTTTGAACGTACCTCTATTGAAGACCAGTCTGCTTTCTGGATGATGTCATCATAAATCGATACTCAGAAAGGGGAAAGTGGCTGTTTTTATTTAGTCTCATTGTGAATCACCAAAGAGACTGGACAAAACAGACAAATTGACAACTCACGTTTTTGACTGGTTTATTAAATAGTAATCAAAGACAGACAATGGGTCTTCGATTCTTCATTCAGGACTCAAAAGCAGTCATAATAAAATACAGCTGGCTTATAAAGTTTGTCACAGTTTAACAGTATTTCAAAGTGACACATTTGAACTAAAAAGGGACTAGGTCTTGACATCAATCAGGGAAAAAGACATTTAAATAGTTTACTAAGAAAGAATACATCCCCAATACCACAACAGTATTGATATCTTGCGTTATAAAAAAAAGAAAGAATGTGAAGTCTCACACTAGTAAAAGTCCTACTTATCCAGCTGGCTTATTATTCTTTTCAATGCTGAAATATACAACAATGTACATATTTAGGTAAACACCCATATTCTTAATTTGTGAATCCTTTGAAAAGAAGTGCATCTGGAGAAAGACAAAAAAAATATGTATTTTTGGCTGCATTTATACACACAGCCCAATTATTATATATTTTTCACTAATTGATCTTTTGACCAATCAGATCAGCTCTGAAAATTATCTGATGTGATTGGTCAAAAGACCAAYTACTGGAAAAGAATATCAGAATTGGGCAGCCTGTGTAAAAGCAGCCTTTGAAGTTCTTTTTACACCGAAAACTTATTTCAAGATACGCTCCTTAATTGGAGTCATGTGTTTTATCAAGAATAAACCATCTTCTGCATAATTCTGCTCCCTTTTTCCGACAGACAAAAAATCTGTTTTAAGTCGGTTGGCTGAGGCAGAGAGGAGATATGTTGCATTAGGAAATCCAGAGCGCACACTTCGTCTCCAGTTCACTAGACTCCGGAAAGGAACGTATCCCTGTTCGAGAATGGAACCGCATTGAGTTGGGTTCTGGTTCTAGTTCCATTTCTGACCAGGGAGGTGCGGCTGCTACTGGCGACCACCGGGGGGCAGGTTGAGGTTGGCCATGAGCTCGTGAACTGAGGCAAAGATAGTGCACTCACCTAAAAGGAGACAAAAACACATCCAATGTTAGTATACCACCATTAAAAAACATCTAAAACAATGTTTTTCTTGCTTTCCTATCCAATCAAATCTTTCACAGTGCATCTTATTTCCTGTTCATATTCTATTTTTTGTGTATGGATAATCTCACTGACCCTGTCGTGCGGGGTGCAGCTCATTGAATCGCTTGAGGATGTTGGAGACCATGAGCGCTGCAGCCCCAGAGGAGGAGTGTTGTCTCGGGATGTCTGCCTGCTGGGTCAGGCCCGTGGCCATGTCGTATACGATGGGAACAATGATGTTCACCGGCTCCTGGGGCACCGGCAGCCTCTGGGTCAACTGGAGCTGAGGAGAGAACATGGTTAGCTATACTTTACACAACTTCAGTACACTTCACTGGAATTCAATTGTAAAGCATTAAAACAAATACATGGTAACATAAACCCTCTTTTATAAGACTTACAGTACCAGTCAAACGTTTGGACACACCTACTCATTCAAGGGTTTTTCTTTATTTTTACTATTTTCCACATTGTAGAATAATAGCGAAGACATCAAAACTATGAAATAACACATATGGAATCATGTTGTAACCAATAAAAGTGTTAAACAAATCAAAATCTATTTTATATTTGAGATTTTTCAAATTGGCCACCCATTGCCTTGATGACAGCTCTCAACCAGCTTCATGAGGTAGTCACCTGAAATGCATTTCAATTAACAGGCGTAATTTGTGGAATTTCTTTCATTAATGCCTAATACAGAAGATAGCCTTATTTCGTAAAAGACCAAGTCCATTTTATGGCAAGAACAGCTCAAATAAGCAAAGAGAAACGATAGTCCATCATTACTTTAAGACATGAAGGTCAGTCAATGTGGAACATTTCAAGAAGTTTGAAGTTACTTCAAGTGCAGCTGCAAAAACCATCAAGCTCTATGTTGAAACTGCCTCTCATGAGGACCACCACAGAAAAGACCCAGAGTCACCTCTGCTGCAGAGGATAAGTTCATTAGAGTTACCAGTCTCAGAAATTGCAGCCCAAATAAATGCTTCACAGAGTTCAAGCAACAGACACATCTCAACATCAACTGTTCAGAGGAGAATGCGTGAATCAGGCCTTCGTGGTCGAATTGCTGCAAAGAAACCACTACTAAAGGACATAAATAATAAGAAGAGACTTGCCTGGGCAAGAAACATGAGCACTGGACATTAGACCGGTGGAAATCTGTCCTTTGGTCTGAGGAGTTGGGGGTGCTTTGCTGGTGACACTGTCAATTATTTATTTAGAATTCAAGGCACCCTGAACCAGCATGGCTACCACAGCATTCTGCAGCGATACGCAGTCCCATCTGGTTTGCGCTTAGTGGGACCATCATGTGTTTTTCAACAGGACAATGACCCAAAACACACCTTCAGGCTGTGTAAGGGCTATTTGACCAAGGAGAGTGATGGAGTGCTGCATCAGATGACCTGGCCTCCACAATCACCCGACCTCAACCCAATTGAGATGTTTTGGGATGAGTTGGACCGCAGAGTGAAGGAAAAGCAGCCAACAAGTGCTCAGCATATGTGGGAACTCCTTCAAGACTGTGTTGGAAAAGCATTCCTCATGAAGCTGGTTGAAAGAATGCCAAGCGTGTACAACGCTGTCATCAAGGCAAAGGGTGACTACTTTGAAGAATCTAAAATCTTAAATATATTTTGATTTGTTGAACACTTTTTTTGGTTACCACATGATTCCATATGGGTTATTTCATAGTTTTGATGTGTACACTATTATTCTACAATGTAGAAAATTGTAAAAATAAAGAAAAATCCTTGTATGAGTAGGTGTTCAAACTTTTGACTGGTACTGTATGTAACAACACTTGTCAAAAGGTCAGTACTTACGAAAAAGAGCATCTTGGACTTGAGCACCACCGCAA
Source organism: Salvelinus sp. IW2-2015 (assembly GCF_002910315.2). Lineage (NCBI taxonomy): Eukaryota > Metazoa > Chordata > Actinopteri > Salmoniformes > Salmonidae > Salvelinus > Salvelinus sp. IW2-2015. The sequence goes on along the minus strand of NC_036875.1, from coordinate 18,207,609 downwards.
TAGTTCCTGGGGGGGCGATGGGAGGGGCACTAGGGGGGATGGTCAGACAGAACTGAACATTCCACTTCAACTGGGTGGCCTGGTCAGGGAACTGAAGAGGAAAGGAGGAAGAGAAGTGAGAGAGACCATCACAACCATAACACACGTGTTTCTGGAAACTAAGTGTATGTCGCACGTCACTACTTCACAGGAGCTGCATTTGAACATAATTCTTTTTATGTTTTTTGGTAGAAATGCCCTCTGCAACGTGAACTTTTATTTGCCTTAATAACAAACTTGTGTTTCATCCATAAAGAATAATAAAATTGTTAAATTATGAGCCTAGTTGGTTTAGCCACGGAAAAAGACAGGAACCTTCCCGCTAGCCATGATTCGCTGAGATAATGGATGGGCTGGACATGCCGGGAGATGAGTTTCGATTGGTCTGCCATGTAGCATGCTTCTGTTTATAATGTGAGCTGCTCAGTATGTGTTGATAGTCCTTTCTACTGAACTGTTTTCTAAAGATATAACGTTAGACATCGAGAACTACAAAGGTTTGGCTATGTTTCTCAACAACATTGATGCCCTGAATTTAGCAGGCACTATCGACAGATCAGTTGGAAAACGTTATGGGCTACTTTCTGCACACGCCACGGTCATTGTGGATCGGAGTGACTTGGCAACGCTGGCCAACAAGATGTCGCTACAAACAAAACAAAGTTAAATTGTTCCAGTCTGCCGTGAAGCATTCATCCATTTATATGGGTAAGAGTCTATCTACATTTTCAGATTTCAAATTTGGTCAGAAAGTCATTTTTATTGCAAGTTAATACCACGTACTATTAGTTTGCTAGCAAACGTTGGCTCGATAGCTAACGTTACATGCATGATCTGTATAGTAATATTCTAATCAGAAATCCATTTACATTGCTAGTTATAGCCTAATGTTAGCTAGCTAACATTGAACCTAGTTTGTTAGCTTTAGCTACCTGCAGATTAATACTACAGCTATGACAATGTTGGTATTGGTAGTAGTACGAGTTGGGATTATGCCAGTTCATTGTTTAGCTAGCTAGCTACATGTCTAAACAAAGACTCCACTTCGGACGGATTATTACGTGACCCATAAAAAATTTGCCAGGTGTGTCTGTGGGGTGGTTATAGCATTTCCTTCACATGACCCATCAATTTAGACAAGTGTGTCGGGTATCATCTAATTATTATAAAATATTTATACAATATTTTTTATCTGGACACTTTGTTTTTGATATTGCTACTATGCAAGCAACCATTTCAATGTACTGTTTACACCTTTATTCTGTGCATGTGACAAATACTTTTTAAATTGTTTATTTATTTTTATTTGAAATTGCCTGTGTTTACCACATGACCTTACATGTGAATCCTTAAAGAGATGGGTGGGGCTAAGGCTTTTAGAGGGTGTGAACGATGCTGAATGGGTGTAGACAAGGGCCATTTTCTCAAAAGTGGGGTTACAAGTTTATCAACTTCAAAGCAGAATTACTTTCCCATTGTTCCCCAACTGCAGTGTATGATGTACCCTTTTCTAGCTCTGTGTTTCTTTTATCCAATGTAAAAAACACAATTTAAAAATGTTGCTACATAAAATGGAATCGAGGCGGTCGCTCATATATTTGTCTCTCACACACAGGCAGAAACACAGCCAAACATATCACCTGCCCCTCACATTCATAATGGACACAAAGTTATCTATGGAGCAGCACCACCCACCCAGCAACAACCACAGCCAGAGGTAAAGGCCTCACCAGTTCGAGCTTCATGATGCGGACACAGTCCCTGAGGATGTTGGTGGGGGCCCCAAGCAGCTTGGTGAAGGCATTCAACGTGTTGTACTTGAACGGAGGGCCGGCCACCTGAAGAGAAGATGGGGGGGATAAAGGGACAAAGCGAGGGAAAGAGAGAGGAAAAGGACATGAAGAGGGGAGACTTGACTTAATTTTATTTTTAGTCAAAGCCTACCACCTACACATGTATATTCTTGCACTTTTTGAAGATAAAGAGGGAAATTCAAACAAATGACAGGTTCTGTTGTCCCACAGCCTTTTCCAGCTTCAGATTCAAATGACCTGCTATGAGGTCAGTTCACCCAGTGTTAATCAGATCCTATTCTGCCAGAGATATGTTGTATTCCAATGCAATGGCTCACTTAGTTGTGTGTGTTTGTAGAGTGCATTCGGGAAGTATTCAGAACCCTCAACTTTTTCCACATTTTGTTACGTTACAGCCTTATTCTAAAATAGATTAAATAAAAACGTTTCCTCATCTATCTACACACTATACCCCATATTTTCATTGAACCTTTATTTAACTAGGCAAGTCAGTTAAGAACAAATTCTTATTTACAATGACGGCCTACCCCGGCCAAACTCGAACCTGGAAGATGCTGGGCCAATTGTGCTCCGCCCTATGGGACTCCCAATCACGGCCAGTTGTGATACAGCCTGAAATCGAACCAGGGTCTGTAGTGACACCTCTAGCGCTGAGATGCAGTGCCTTAGACCGCTGCGCCACTCGAGAGCCCAATGGCAAAGCGAAAACAGGTTGATTTTATTTGCAAATGTATCAAAAATAAACAAAAATACCTTATTTACATAAGTTTGGAAAGGCACACACCTGTCTATATAAGGTCCCACACTTGACAGTACATGTCAGAGCAAAAACCAAGCCAAAAGGTCAAAGGAATTGTCCGTAGAGTTCCGAGACAGGATTGTGTCGAGGCACAGATCTGGGGAAGGGTACCAAACAATTTCTGCAGCATTGAAAGTCCAGGAACACAGTGGCCTCCATCATTCTTAAAATGATAGAAGTTTGGAACCACCACGTCTGGAGGAAATCTGACACCATCCCTATGGTGAAGCATGGTGGTGGCAGCAGCTTGCTGTAGGGATGTTTTTCAGCAGCAGGGACTGGGAGACTAGTCAGGATCGAGGGAAAGATGAACGGAGCAAAGTACAGAGAGATCCTTGATGAAAGCACTCTAGAGCAGGTTCAGGGCCTTAGTCTGAGGTCAAGGTTCACCTTCCAACAGGACAACAACCCTGGACATCCCGGGTGGCGCAGTGMTAGCAATTGGCCCAGCGTCAAACGGGTTAGGGGAGGGTTTGGCCAGCAGGGATGTCCTTGTCCCATCGCGCACTAGCGACTCCTGTGGCGGGCGGGGCGCAGTGCACACTGACACGGTCGCCAGGTATACAGTGTTTTCTCCGACACATTGGTGCGGCTGGCTTCCGGGTTAAGTGGGCACTGTGTCAAGAAGCAGTGCGGCTTGGTTGGGTTGTGTTTTAGAGGACAACGCATGAGTGGCTTTGGGACAAGTCTCAATGTCCTTGAGTGGCCCAGCCAGAGCCCGGACTTGAACCCGATCTAACATGGGAGAGACCTGAAAATAGCTATGCAGCAACACTCTCCATCCAACCTGACAGAGCTTGAGAGGATCTGCAGAGAAGAATTGGGGAAACTCCCCAAATACAGGTATGCCAAGCTTGTAGTGTCATACAAAACAAGAGTCCAGGCCGCAATCGCTTCCAAAGGTGCTTCCACAAAGTACTGAGTAAAGGGGCTGAATACTTATGTAAATGTCAATATTATTATTTTTAAATACATTTGCAAACATTTCTAAAAACAYGTTTTTTGTTGTTGTCATTATTGGGTATTGTGTGTAGCTTGATGAAGGAAGAAACAATTTAATACATTTTATAATAAGGCTGTGACGTAACAAAACGTGGAAAAAGTCAAGGGGTCTGAATACTTCCCGAATGCACTGTATATCCAGCATATGCAGAGGAGTGGTCAGCTATTGGGGCCAGAGTGACTGCGGATGTGATTCGATACTGTGATTTTATTGTGATTGGAGGTTCCAAACATATTGCTCACCATATCTCTGCTGCAGAGGGACAAGAGAGCCATAAGAACGAGTTTTGATCAGTCATGGAAATAAAAGTGCTGAAAACAAATTGGCTCCCTATTTAAAAAGAAGATGGAGAATAAGCTGTGAAGGAAAAATACTGGAGTTTTGATTCAGGTACAGCCAACTAGCAAAAAAAATAATATTGCGATCTTGTCAATACTATACATCGTCAAAAATAATATCCCGATATGTAACTGTATCGATCCCCCCCCCCCCATCACTAAAAGTAAAGTGGAGGGACTGGAGAGAGAGAGAACTTAGGTAATCAACGAAAGACATGCATGCAGTAATCTTGGTTAACCCAGAACATTTTTTGTGATCATGTGAACGCATTCTCTCATTAGAGCTAAGTAATGTTTCTTTGGCTACTGCCCAATTCTCCACTAGTGATTGTCAGGTCTATTATTGCTTTTTTTCATGTTATTTCAGCCCTGGAGGCCAAAGTGACAGCCAGTGAGCGAAGGGTGGAGGAACTGGAGAGAGAGAATGCATGCAAATTGTCAAAGGATGGCATACATGCACTAATAGGGCCGCCTTAAAATGTTTGTGAGCTGGTCATGTTGGATTTGTCTACTACCCAATTTCTCCCTTAGCGATTGTCAGGTCTTTTGTCACAATTTCAACCCTGGAGGCCAGAATAACAGCCAGTGAGAACGGGAACACAGGTAATAAGAGAAGAGCACCTATTTTTGGCAAGCAATGCAGTGACTTTAACTGTAATAATTTTAAAGTTTATCAATGTGTGTCCTTTCATGCTGTTTTAGCCCTGGAGGTCAGACTGAGTGCCAAAGAAAGAGAGGTGGATGAGCTGAAGAGTGAATGCAGGTAAAACACTTCACCTTTACCCATATGATTGTAAGGTTCAGTACATGGGGCATTCCGCCAAATCTGCCTTTTCCGTAAATATGCATAAAAAGTATCTGTTTAATGCATTATATTATCAAGCAAAGTGTCCTGCACTTTGTTCTAATTGAAATTAAGATACATCATGTAAAACCTTAATAAAAGCTACCATGAACACTGAAAAAATTTGATTTTAGCCCGTCCCCACAATCTCTAACACTACGCTTCATCATAAAATATGATGATTAGAATCCAGAAATCTTATTTTCTTGTATTATTGTGTGACTATTTCCAATATAGACAAAATAAATTCTTACCGGAAAATCATAATATGTTAGTTAAAATATACATTTTAGTCGTGTCCCCAGGTTTTCACTCAGTCCTGTTACCCTGACAAGTTCCCCCCTCAAAAAATTTGGGACATTCCATAAGTCACATGATCAACAGGAAGTAGCATCATTTGAGTCTCCTGAAGGCCATGGGAAGACTAAAAGTAAGTTCTCTCACTTTTTTCTGTATTTTTATCATATTGTAAGTATGACTGAGAATGTCAATCTCAACATAGTCCTGTTAACTAAATTATTTCTTAGATGTTAMATTTTTTTTTTTTAAAGATAGTTTTGGCAAACCACTTGAAGGTGCTAAGTGTTCTCATGCTATTAGCATTGATGCCATGTGGCTACATTTCATGTATTTGCTAATGCTAAAATCTCATGCCTGTTACTTTCAGTCCTGTTACTCATATGAAGGGTAACAGGACTGAATAAGAGTAACAGGAGTGAGAAGTTTGAATTAAATAGCCATTTTAAATGTGTATCTGGTATATACATTAATTMTTTTACTATTCTCTTGATTTTAAGTTTTACAGTTGCAATTACTGAAGGTGTTTTCAGTTTTACAATGTGAACACATTACTTACAAGGARCCAATCCATTAAGTGCTGCAGAGAAGCAGCGGCGCTATCGCACTCGACGCCGACCCAGAAAGGAGAGAGATACGTAAAGAAGGAACAGCAGAAATACAGGGAGGACACAGCATCAGGCAGGAAGAAAAATGTCAATAACTTTAGTAAGAGGGAAAAGCGCTGACGTCGCAAAAAGTGGAGGGAGACTTACCACAGGATCAAGTCCAGGAAAGAAGCCCTAAAGCACCTCACCTCCAGATAGCCCCCAGCTTTCACTAGACAGAGTTGTTAATCCAGAGCCAAGCACTTCTAGGTCAGGATGAGAGTTAGTGCTAGTGTATGAAATGGATGTGTAAAATGAGTGATAGGGCATATAGATAACATTTTACTGTAGCCACTTATTAATTTAATTGAACAACTATTGTAATTGTGATGTACTTGTGTGTTTTAGGCAAAAAGATGAAGGGCTTAAAAGGAGGTGAAAGACAGAAGCTCCAGAAACAAACTGAAGAGCTACAAAAGCAGCTACAGACACAAACCTGGAAAAAGGAGAGGTAAAAGAAAAAACGTCATCTTATGAAACAGAATAATCCATCTCCACATACAAAAGTTGACAACAAAAAAAATGAGACTGCTTCACGTGCTACAAAACAAAATACCCTTCTCTTCCTTGAGGCCTTAGTGGAAGACATCCGACAGAGGCACAGCAACTCACGGGGAGAAAGGGAAAGGCAACTCATCTCAAAAGATAGTGACAGGAAAACTTGTGTTTAAGCTGCCATGTCTCTCCCAAAGTTAATTTGGGTTTTCAAAGAAAAGGTGGCTGATGAATGCAAAGAATGCAGAACTAAACTTAAACTTCGTAAGGAAGAGAAACAATAGGGTGGTAGATGGCTTCATAAACAAAGTCCGAGATTTTTACACCAGGGATGATGTCAGTCGAATTACGACTGGGAAGAGGCAGACCCTCACCCAGAAGAAAATCAAAAATCAGAAGAGGTTCCATTTGGGCACGGTGAAAAATCTACATTAAGTTTTTGGCAGAACATGATGGGTCGATCTCATACTCCCTCTTATGCTCACTGCACCCCTTTTGGGTTGTTCAACCAACTAAGTGACCAGGAGACTTGCATGTGCAAACAGCACGAAAATCAGAGTTTTATTGTACAGAAACTACACCACCTGAAGATCATCAACACTTTCAATCCTGATGAACTTCTAAAATCCATCACATGCAACACGGAGTGCATGAAGTGCATGTATGGAGAATGTGCGTTGTGCAAGGACTTCTCTTGTCCCGTCTCTGGCCAATACAATGATAAGAATGAATTGACTTATGTCCAGTGCGCAACTGTGGATAAGGAGCACAAGAATGTTCCTAATGGCGGCACATCCAAAGTCACCATAATAAAAAATGAAGACTTCCAGACCACCCAAGAGCAACTGCTGGAACAGCTGAACCTGATGCTGCGTAAGTTTAAGAGCCACACTTACAACATCAAGAATCAGTTTACTCACTACAGGGCACTGAAACAAGGCTTGAGAGCACATGAATGCTTAATTCATGTTGACTTTCCCGAAAATTATACCCATAAAGGTGTGCTTTATGGGCATACAACCCCCCGATCGGTGTCCTTCTGCACAGTGTCCCCCTCTAGACAGAAGGGCCAACCAGCAATCTGGCAGCACTGGTCACCAGTGCTTGTTTATGTGCAGAGTGCACATCCAGAGGTCTCCACTATCCATTTTTACAGTGATGGTGACCTTTGCACTCAGTACAAGCAGCGAGGGGAATTATCCCTGATGCTTCCGCGCTGTTTTCTGTGTTGAGCAAGATGGATACAGCAATCAAGTTGTTTTTTGTGGACCAGGAAGCAGTCGACAGAGCAATGTCAGAGATTCCCAAGGATATGCCACCAGTTCCATCTACGATGAAGATGCAGTAACCCTAAGCCATGGAGAGCTGACCTACAGGGATGTCAGCTGCTTGTGCACAGCAAGATAACATCTGAGCTGTGAGTGCTTTAATGCAAAGCATTTCACATTCAAATCGACAGAAGTCTCCCACGACCACACACGTCAAGGTTCGTTGTATGAAAAGGATTGGGGCTAACAGGTTTTGCTGGCCAGCCCTAGCGAAGACATCGTTTGGTACCAGTTTCAAGACATCCTGTGTACCATCCCACCAGTGAGGCAAGTCACAGCTCGTTACATGGAAATTGACATCGAAGTCTGGGCCAAACTAGAGACTGTTTATTAGAAAAGGCCAGGCAAGTTTTTGTTCATTAATTTATTGCAATTCTATATGAACTACAATTGTATGTCGTATTTGCAAGTGAATGTTGTGTTTTATATGCAGAAAGTAGTATTTAAGTTAGTATTAGGTACTGGTAGTTAATGTAGAGATCTGAGGATCTGCTTCATATGCTCAGCTTTTTGTATTTGTTGTCTTTGCCTTTTGTGGAGGAAGATGGAAAACCCATACTGTGCAGAGGCAGGAGCCAGACACAAATACTGCAGGGAGAGGAGTGATACTCAAACCTTCTCTCGGTCTCTCTCCACCGCCCATCCCCACCCACCCACCAACACGCACACGCTCACATACACAAACTCATGCAAAAGCATACACACAATTGTTACTGCTTTCATGTTTCTATTTAGACTGAGATCTTTTTTGCCAAATATAATGACCTCTGTTTTATCTTTGTTTAATTGAAGGAAGTTCTGTGACATCCAGTTATTCTCACACACAAGCGCTCATTCCTGTTACTCAGCGCTCATTCCTGTTACTCAGCGCTCATTCCTGTTACTCAGCGCTCATTCCTGTTACTCAGCGCTCATTCCTGTTACTCAGAGCTCATTCCTGTTACCTAATAGTTTTTTATTTAAAAAAGAAAGATAAACCACTTATTTTTCAATTATGTTTGGTCCATCATTTAAACAATTGTTTGATAAATCACATGATAGATTTTTGATCAAATTGAGGTTGGGGTCTCCCTTAAAAATAAAAAAATGGCTTTGTGTTTGTCACGTATACTCCCTCTCTGGCCTCTAGGTCACCAGACTGCTGATTATTACGCACACCGGTCACGCACCAGTGCTTATTGACACTAACCTGGACTCATTCACCTCCTTGATTATGTCACTACCTTTGGTTCCTTCCCAGGCGTTATTGTTTCTGTTTCATGTCTGTGTGCTGTTAGTGTTTCTTGTTTTGTATTATGTTTCATTTATTTATTAAATATTCACTCCCTTGCTTCCCGACTCTCAGCGCACATCATTAGTGTTCTTAAAAAAAATACATTTTGCCTGCATAAGTTGTGACTTTTTAGCTACAGATATATATTTTTTGAAAATGTAACCAATAATTTATTTAAAATACCCACTTTATTGATGGAAAACAAGTTGGCATGACTTTTAGTTGATATTTAAACAGTTGTAAGACTTTTGGTAACAGGACTGAGAAAAATGCAACCATCTTCCATTTAGAAACCTTGTAAAAAATTTAAAAAATTGCCCGAGATTGACCATTACACATTTTGAATAGTTAAACATGTGTTATTAGATACAGTGCTGTAAAAAGACAAAGAATTAAGTTTCATTTTGAAAAGTTACAACATGCAAATGGCACCGATTCGGCGGAATGGCCCACATACAGAAGAAATGTTACATAACTCTCTCAATATGATGTTGACTATGTTTATTTTATATTGTCTTTAATAGTGAGCAGAGAATTATGGATAATGTGTAAAACATTCACCACCAAGGCCACCATCAGTATATTTCTAATGTATTGACTTTAGAGCTGGAGCAAGGAGATGTGGTATACATGCGTCTCCCCTCAGGCAGGATGCTCTATGATAATTCTAGTAACCACAACATCTTCAGTGGCTTCCTGCTCTTCCCAATGTAAAGGGAACAACACCAGTGCTGTGATGATCTCAGATTTCTTCTGAGTCCACATGGTTCTAACCGATAAATAAGCATAATAAAAAGCCTCACAATTCTCCGTTAAGTGATAGCAGTTCTTACAAACAAATACTGAAAAGTGTTACTACTTAGCATATTGGTTATTGAATAAGGGTATGTGCGTGCATATGTATACGGTCATTTCCATGTAAAAGGATCCATGAGCACCAACGTGAAGTTTATAGAAGCATATGAAATGTGGTGTCAAATGAAAGCTAAGAGTGTTTATTTTTGCGAAATAGATCTTTTTTCAACCATTTTCCATCTTAAAAACTCTTAAACAACATCTACTAGAAAAAGTCTTAAGGTATTAGAAATAATGTTGAAGTAAAGGCCCCTGCCAACTAATATTAACATTTATATTTAGTTTTGCAGAAATAATTTTGCTTTCTGTAAGTTTAAGAAATATAGCCTAGTGTATTGTCATTCTGTTACCAAAAACACACACATCTTTAATATATGTTCTCATTTCTCTCCCTCATGAGGGAGGAATCTGAAAGTTCACAGAAGTAACAAGGTAGACCTACCAATTAATTGTTTTTATTGATAACAATTTTGTTTATGAATTATTAAGTGACTAAAACTTGTCACTTTCCCACAATGGGAAATCATAGTAGTCACAAACCAGTTGCAGTAGAGCACAGTACAATAAAGAAAAGTAGTGTATAGTTCAGTACAGCAGAAGTAATGTAATATACTTTACTCTACTGGACTGTATAATACTCAACTTCTTTTTTTACTGTACTCTGAACTGTACTCTGCTGTATTTTGATATCCAAACTTGTGAAACATAGATGTCTATGATTGGTACAGATTTGGTACAGATTTGSTCCGTTCTCGACCAACCAGATTTGGTCTTGTTTGGGGGTGGAGCTCATTAGAATAATATGCAATTGTGAATATTATTATTTTCTACCTTTGTGTACCTATTCAGGATACATCACCATGAAGAGAATGACATTCATAATTATGCATTTCTGTATAGTACAGATCAAGGACCATTGTCATTATGTTACCGGGTGTTGATCCACTTCACTTACCTTAGTTCAATAACTAAAATAGATTTTTTCCAACTCATGGTGCCATATCATAGCTGACACCTCATTATTTCTGCAGTCATCATTGAATCTTATTTCGGAGTAGAGTATTTCTGATTAGTATATTTTGGAAAACGTAGTCACAAAAATCTGAGGGAGATTTTAAAGTAAAACTGTTACTAAAATTTGCATTGTTCCTCAACAAAAATGTGTTTTAGTAAAAATGTCAATGGCAATTGTTAAATGTAGACTTCTGTATATAGGTGTATGGCTTGTTAAATTTAGCAATCAATGATTTTTGTTTGGCAAACATTTTAAAGTGAAGTAGTGAGTCTCAACATCCCTCTTTTACTGTGGAATTGCCCATACAATAATAATACATGGTTTTTAAATAGCAATCTTAAAGGACCCAAAGATGCTAGTCACTAGTCTTACCCGGGTCTCGAAGAACTTCTCCAAGACCTGTAGCTCCTCCTGTGACCAGGGCCCGGCGTTCTCGGGGGTGACTTTGAGCTGCAAGGTCTGGTAGGTCTTTGGGTTGAGCGCCACGCGACACTTCAACACCTCTGTCTTGAACATGATCACACCCGGCTCATTAGAGTTCACGATGGACAGCTGAAGAGAGAGAGAAGGGGAGAGGAGAGAAAGGATTATTAGAACAGAAAAAAATGACTGACAAAAAAAAACTACAGATAAATACAAGGGAGAGTTTGTTCCACATTGTTACTTTATAAAACTAATCTACAGAGAGGTATGGACTTTTTCAAAAGGTCAAATTATAATGGAGTAGGACATTAGCCTCCATCTACTGAGACTTGGGTTGCATATTTTCCCTGTATTTTACAAATGTTCCATCCCGAGAATAAATCACTTTTGTGATTAATCACTTTCAGTTCATCCACACCGATCTCGACAAACCTTTTCTGTATGGACCTCACTTTCTGCACAAGGGCATTGTCATGCTGAAACAGGAAAGGGCCTTCCCCAAACTGTTGCCACAAAGTTGGAAGCACGGAATCGTCTAGAATGTCATTGTATGCTGTAGTGTTAATATTTCCCTTCATTGGAACTAAGGGGCCTAGCCCAAACCATGCAAAACAGCTCCAGACCATTATTTCTCCTCCACCGAACTTTACAGTTGGCACTATGCATTCGGGCAGGTAGCGTACTCCTGGCATCCGCCAAACCTAGATTTGTCCGTCAGACTGCCTGATGGTGAAGTGTGATTCATCGCACTTCACCAGAGAACACATTTCCACTGCTCCAGAGTCCAATGGCGGCGAGCTTTACACCACTCCAGCCGATGCTTGGTCTTGCGCATGGTGATCTTAGGCTTGCGTGCGGCTGCTCGGCCATGGAAACCCATTTTATGACGCTCCCGACAAACTTGTGCTGACGTTGCTTCCAGAGGCAGTTTGGAACACGGTACTGAGTGTTGCAACCAAGGACAGACGATTCTTACGTGCTACCCGCTTCAGCACTCGGCGGTCCCGTTCTGTGAGCTTGTGTGGCCTACCACTTCGTGACTGAGTCGTTGTTGCTCCTAGACATTTCCACTTCACAATAACAGCACTTACAGTTGACAGAAACTTTACGAACTGACTTGTTGGAAAGGTGGCATCCTATGACGGTGCCACGGTGAATGTCACGGAGCTCTTCAGTAATGCCATTCTACTTCCAATGTTTGTCTATGGAGATTGCATGGCTGTGTGCTCGATTTTATACACCTGTCAGCAACGGGTGTGGTTGAAATAGCCGAATCCACTAATTTGAAGGGGTGTCCACATACACTATATATACAAAAGTATACCTTTCATAATATTTCCCCTAATGTTATTAGCCTACCTCCCCTTTCTCTCTCTCTATTGYTGCTTCATTCCTTCCTCACATTCAACAGTTATATTAAATAGTTTCTCCTGCATGGGACTGAATTGGAGAGAGAGAGAAAGACTCGAGCGTGCACTGATTTAAAGCAACGATATTCCAGTGATAGGCTGTTTTAAAACTCTGCAGCTGCAATAAAAACATATTTACAATTAAAAAATAAGGTGACCCCGAAAGCCAGATTGAGATGGGTAAATTAGACATGCATTCGGTCTTTATATTACTGTAGCATAGACTTTTACAAGAAAATGCATTGTGAACTGTCTGTCCCCACCCTGAGCGGTGATGATTCATCATGCAGAGGCCGTAGAGAAGCCAGATTTACACATCGCATATCATTTAACAGTGAGATTTCACGCCATTCTTTTCATGTAAATAATTTATTTTAATTCACCGGTTTCTCGCATTTATTTATCCCAGRAAAAGGGAGTGGTATTGGACAGTAAATCCCGGTAAATGGGTTCCCGCCATAAAACCCTAAGCCATTCAACCCTAACTCAGACTGCTAGGGTTGAAGGTTTGAGAGATCCAAGGTTGGAAAAAATCTGTGGAATAAGGGACAGCCCTGCTGAGAGCCTCTACAGAGGAATTTGACAGAGATGAATTCGAGCTGGATGAGAGAGATAGCTGGTTACGCTGAAGAGATATGAAGAAACATTTGATTACAGAGGTAACACTCACGTTAACCTCCAGCTGGATGAGATGAAGAGAGACAGAGAAATGGAAGGATGAAAAGAAGAGGGAGAGAGGTGTGAGGAAAGCCAGAAATATGTTCAAAACAAAAACCAGAGAGTGAGGAAGGGATGGACAAAGAGAGAGAGAGAGAGAGACACACACAGAGAGACTAAACAAGACAGACAGATGGACTAAACCAAGATGAGTCAACCGCAGATCTCCACCACTCACGTTGGGTTCTAGTTGGATGATCCTCTGCAGGTGGCGTCTCATGATGACCGAGCCCAGGAAGCGCTCCAGCGGCGAGCAGAGGTAACTTCCTGCCAGGCCCGGCACCAGGCAGGGTGTGGGCGAGGGCAGCAGCAACACATGCAAGGCATTATGGGTGAGGATGGTGGGGATGGAGGCAGCCCAGGAACGCTGAGGTAGCTTACGGGGCGGGGGCATACTGCTGGGCATGGCCCCGGAACCTGGAGAGAGGAGCGAACAGTACCGTTAACCTAGGGAATGGTGAGACTGAACACATCCTTAAAGATATATATTTTTTAATATACATTCGTGCAACTGTCTTAAAACCTCACTAGGGTAGGGGGCACTACTTTCACCTCCGGATGAAAAGCGTGCCCAAAGTAAACTGCCTGCTACTCAGGCCCAGAAGCTAGGATATGCATATAATTAGTAGATTTGGATAGAAAACACTCCAACGTTTCTAAAACTGTTAAAATAATGTCTGTGAGTATAACAGAACTGAAATGGCAGGCGAAAACCTGAGGAAAATCCATCCAGGAAGTGCCATTATTTTGAAATGTCACTTTTTCCAATGAATGCCTATCCCCCATTTAAAAGGATAGGACCCAGATTCCGTTCCCTGTGGCTTCCACTAGTTGTGAACAGTCTTTAGACATTGTTTCAGGCTTTTATTCTGAAAAATGAGGGAGAATGCCAACTGAGTCAGTGGATAGTGGGATGTCCCCAGAGCTGTTTCCTGCGCACGACCGAGAGCGCGCCTTTCTTGTTCTTCTTTTATATTGATTATTTAGGGTAAAAACAACCTGAGGATTGATTATAAACATCGTTTGACATGGTTCTACGAACTTTACGGATACTATTTGGAATTTTTGTCTGCCTCTTGTGACCGCATTTGAGCCATTGGATTACTGAACAAAACGCACCAACAAAATGGAGGTTTTTGGATATAAGGAGGGACTTTATCGAACAAAACAAACATTTATTGTGTAACTGGGAGTCTTGTGAGTGCAACCAGACAAAGATTATAAAAGGTAAGTGATACATTTTATTGCTATTTCTGACTTTCGTGACTAATCTACTTGGCTGGTAACTGTATGTAATGTTTTGTGTTCTGAGCGCTGTCCTCAGATAATCGCATGGTTTGCTTTCGCCGTAAAGCCTTTTTGAAATCTGACACGGCGGCTGGATTAATAACAAGTTAAGCTTTATTTTGATGTATTTCACTTGTGATTTCATGAAAGTTAAATATTTATAGTAATTTAATTTGAATTTGGCGCTCTGCAATTTCACCGGATGTTGGTCAGGTGGGACGCTACCGTCCCACACCCCCCTAGAGAGGTTAACATCCCTTCAATCTTTGTAAAAACATTAGATTGTCAGTCAGTCAGGTGTTTATGTGATACTCACTCGAGCCAGTGCGTGGGGAGTGTGAGGCGTCGGGGATGGGTGAGTGGAGTGAAGGGTTTCCAGGGGACATGCCGTGGATACGAGCCCCAGGAGATGGCCCTGATACCTGGGGAGATCCTGGCCACTGGCCCCTCTGGCTGGGAGACACCATGGCATAAGGGGAGCTGGGGTCCAGAGCACCTGGGAAACAGACACGTAGCCAGACGCACACCACCATCATCATCATCATCAGTAGCGTCCACTGATATCATCATCCTTATAATCTTCATCATTCATTGTCATGAACCCATTACAGTGTACTCAGACAAAACATTTTTTTACTCTCTCAAACACTCACTGATTGACAGAACTTTCTCTCTCCCATTAACTCTACAATAAAACTCTCCACAGTTAAACCACCACCGGTGACCCACTGCCCAGTCAACCTGGGGTTCTCAACCACTTCAAAACAGACTAAACAGGTGTCAGAGCTATCAGAGAGACCGGTGAGCAACATCCCAGGAACTAGTCCCGGTCCATGTGCTGGAGGTTGGTCTACAGCCCTGCCCAATCCCATCCTCAGCCTACCCAGGGACAACGTTTTCTCAACCTGCACCAGGGTCTGGCTATAGTTATACTCCATGGAGGGAGGACCCATCCATTCAGCTCAGCCTGCCACAGCCCAGCCCCCTCCTCTACCCCAGTCCAGCCTCATCCTTACTATCCTCTACCCCAGCCCAGTCCCATCCTCGAACCCAGCGCGGTCTGTCCCTGTGGTCAGTGCGTTGCACCACTTACCATGCGGGCTGGCAAAGCTGGTTGGGCCCATAGCTATCCCAAGAGAGGAGGGAGAAGGGGTGGGCCCAAAGGGAGAGGGAGCCCTCAATGCTCCGCTAGGGGAGCCCGACGCATGGATGGTCCCTGCGCACACACACACACCACACCGACCAATAAGGCGCGTCAGACACGGGCCAATAAGATCAGCTCACACACACACACACACACACACTCGCATACCAGGATTTCCGTTAGCCGGCAATTGCCGGCTTTTGGCCCCCCCCAAAAAATGTAAAGCCGATAAATAAAACTGTTGCCTGCCAAAATGACCAATTACAAAATAATGCTTTTTATTCATCGATGGAAATACATTTGACAGTCATGCTTGCTGGTCTTTAGGTTCATTTGCATAATTTGGTGGAATTAATTTGGACTGTGTATTTTTGTTAGTCATCATGTATCTTATTTATCCAACACAACTATCACATGTGCACAGCATACAGAGCCTATTTTGAGGGGGGATTTCTCCTGCAGCTCCTCAGCTGGTTGCTGCTGGAGTAAAACATGTGCTTTAWWAAACCCATTCATTGTGCAACAATTCTAAATGCAATTGCGTGTTAAAAACAGTTTTGGTGAGCGATTAAAAATAGCTACTATTTTGTATTTCTCAGCTGGTAATTGAAGCGCGCCTCCCATTCACCATTCAAGTGCAGGCAACATGCTATCAGAGCATCACCCACCACTTCACAAAATGAGCTGGAGGCAGTATGAATTTTGAAAACCTACTTAATTGTTTGCAACCTGAATGGCAATTATTTTATAAAGACTTCATAGCTGGCGCGTGAGTTTCAAGTTCGGTAAAGCTTACAAATTCATCCTGCTATCTATGATTATCATATGCGCATTTTCATGGAACTGTTTAATTTAATACAAGTTTCTGTTTTTCAAAATCATTGTCAGGTGGTTAATCATAAAAATCTGAATTAAATGATAAAAATCTCAAAGTAAACTAAAGGGAGATCACCATCCCCTGCCATATGGACACATTGATACACCGTGATTCATTAGCGATTAAAGAAATGAGCACATGGAACTCAGAGCCTATAGGCCAATGCAGCACTATGCCATTGCTCTTTCACACCGGAGATTGTTGTACTGATTTTTCAAATAGCTTACTGTGTGGAACTATAGTTAATATATTATCATTTGCAATGGATGTAAAAAAAAGTAAAAAGTAAAAACACTCCTACATTTCTGCGTARTAGGCCAGGTACTACTGTGTGCTCAGTTGCGCGCGCTACCTCAACATTACACCAACATAGAAACCAGACATGCTCATTGCACACATTAAGCATTCCAAACAAAAGTACAAAATCTCATGACAAATCTCATCAATGATGATTATGAAATAAAACTTGTTTCTCACAAGTGTAGCAGGTTGTGAACTCTACAAACAATGTTTCCACTCCACTTAATACACGCATTAATAGAAATTAATGTAACCAAATGACGGGGATTAAAATTGATTTAATTGTTTCCCCCCCCCTCATCAATCTACACACAATACCCCATAATAACAAAGCAAAAACAGTTTGATATTTTTGCAAAATGTATTTAAAAAAATATAAATATCACATTTACATAAGTATTCAGAGCTTTACTCAGTACTTTGTTGAAGCACCTTTGGCAGCGATTACAACCTCGACACTTGATGATACAAGCTTTGCACACCTGTATTTGGGGAGTTTCTCCCATTCTTCACTGCAGATCCTCTCAAGCTTTGTCAGGTTGGATGGGGAGCGTCGCTGCAAAGCTATTTTCTGGTCTCTCCAGAGATGTTAGATCGGGATCATGTCCGGACTCTGGCCGGGCCACTCAAGGACATTCTGAGACTTGTCCTGAAGCCACTCCTGCATTGTCTTGGTTGTGTGTTTAGGGTCGTTGTGCTGTAGGTAGGGGAACAGTTGCCTAGGTTGGAGGTCCTGAGCGCTCTGGAGCAGGTTTTCATCAAGGATCTCTCTGTATTTTGTTCCGTTCATCTTTTCCTCGATCCTGACTAGTCTCCCAGACCCTGCGGCTAAAAAACATCCCCAATGCATGATGCTGCCACCACCATGCTTCACCGTAGGAATGGTGCCAGGTTTCCGCCAGACGTGACGCTTGACATACAGGCCAAAGAGTTCAATCTTGTTTCGCGTTGTTTAGGTGCCTTGTGGAAACTCCAAGCRGGATGTCATGTGCCTTTTACTGAGGAATGGCTTCCTCCTACCATAAAGGCATGATTGGTGGAGTGCTGAAGAGATGGTTGTCCTTCTGGAAGGGTCTCCCATCTCCACAAAGGTACTCTGGAGCTGTCAGAGTGACCATTGTCTTGGCTGTGTGTTTAGGGTCGTTGTGCTATAGGTAGGGGAACCGTTGCCTCAGTCAGAGGTCCTCCCTTAGTCACCTCCCTGATTAAGGCTCTTCTCCCCCGTTTGCTCAGTTTGGCCGGGCGGGCCAGCTCTAGGACGAGTCTTGGTGGTTCCAAACTTATTCCATTTAAGAATGATGGAGGCCACAGCGTTCTTGGGGACCTTCAATGCTGCAGACATTTTTGGGTACAATTCCCCAGATCTGTGATTCGACACAATCCTGTCTCGGAGCTCTACGGACAATTCCTTCGACCTCATGGCTTGGTTTTTCTCTGACATGCACTGTCAACTGTGGGACATGTGTGTGCCTATCCAAATCATGTCAAATCAATTGAATTTACCACAGGTGGACTCCAATCAAGTTATACAAACATCTGAAGGAAGATCAATGGAAACAGGATGCACCTGAGCTCAATTTCCAGTCTCATAGTAAAGGGTCTGAATATTTATATAAATAAAGGTATCTTGTTTTTTATTTATTTGTTCATTTGCAAAAATGTTCACTTTGTCATTATGGGGAATTGTGTAGATTGATGAGGAAATTGTATTTAATACATTTTTGAACAAGACTAATGTAACAAAATGTGGAAAAGGGAAAGGGGTCTAAGTCTCAACATTTTAAATTATACTCAATAATTTACTCGATACATATTTTAGATGCTTTTCACTGACAGACGCAAGTTAATAATCAACTAGGCCTACTGCTATGTGCGCTGCCCAAATTGTGGGCTTCCCAATAGGCATAGGCCTACGAGCTAATGATCCTTGATTCCTCTGTGGCTAAGTCATGCTTTCTGGTGAAGTATTTTGAATTATTTTATTTATTTCTGTATAGACAGGAGTAATTATATAACTTTGGTAAATGTATTTTGGTAAATCCTAGTCATATTAGCAACCCATCCTAGTTGTTGCATCTTTAGATCCCCCCCTCTTTCTAAGTTTCTAAAAAAGATTTTCATCTCAGTCACATATGGAACCGCTATCAAGTGCACTGTTTAGAATGTTGTTTTCCCAGGGGGCACTGTTTAGAATGTAGTTTTCCCAGGGGCACTGTTTAGAATGTTGTTTTCCCAGGGGCACTGTTTAGAATGTTGTTTTCCCAGGGGGCACTGTTTAGAATGTTGTTTTCCCAGGGGCACTGTTTAGAATGTTGTTTTCCCAGGGGCACTGTTTAGAATGTTGTTTTCCCAGGGGCACTGTTTAGAATGGTGTTCCCGCGAATTACATTTTGGAAAATGTTTGAAAATTAAGTTTAATTGGCTGCTTCATTACATGTTCTGTTAATAATTTACTCTTAGATGTAAAGTCCCCTGTTTAGGGGACCGGCGTGGTACCGATACCGACCGACATTTTCGCTTATAAATTGATCTGTGAACACCATAGATCGAAATGGCTTGCATTGAGTGATAGCCCTGGTTCCCACGGAACAGTAGTATATTTGTGTAACATAGAATGTTAAATCTGAAACCACTGGGATGTCCCTCCTACCATTTCTTTCGCTCTTCCGACTATCCATCAACTCCTGGCTGAACCCTACGTCACCGCTGTTAAGTTCATGTTTTATGTATCCCTATATTTCTGCTATTACGGGGCTATCACTCTGTCAAGAGTGCGCCTGTGCGGGAAGTTTGGTTGTTGATGGACCTAGCCTTGAGTGGAATGGCTACCTTGTAGTGTGTTCATACAGTATAGTAAACTTTGTTAAACTGTAACCTTGTCGTTGTGTCATTTCGAGTTAACAGCCACTTACAAAGCACATGCCTGCAATCATTACATCGTAGCACAGCAGGAGAGAGTGGTTTCATCTCTATAATACATTCAGACATCAATTTATAGCAATTAATATAAAATAATCCATAAAAAATAAAAAAAACACTAATTGACGGATAAGATTATTGAGATGAAAGGCGAGTTCCTAACGAGTTGAAAACGCCAGGCTAGAGCTCTGTGAGACGTTCACAGCGATGGGGGCAGAGGTTTGACTCAAGAGAGACCTTAAGCAAACACGCACACTAAACATACAAATGCATATTTTGCAGTTATAAGGAAAGTGAATTCTAGTAATTTTACAATTTGATTATACTATATTTAGAAAGTATAAGTAATTTCAAGCATTATTCATAGTTTTTTTTATAAGATAATCATAAAATATTTAATATTGTCATAATATTCGTACTGTGTACTTGAGGTTGTCTCCTCAAATGTGATTACACCTCAGCAATTTATTTTAAAAAATTACCAAAAAGGTGAGATTTGAACCTTTCCTGGAGTATGCAGCATTACTAGTTATTGTTGATGGATAAATAATTACTTTTGGGGATTACGTAGATTACATTTAGTTTGTTTTAAAATGAATTACCTAAATCTAAATGTGATTTCTCTCATTCTGAGCACCGTGGGTGACCGCCCTAACGGCCAATGCAGCCAGAAGAAAATGTTTTATGGCCGGTAAATTAAAATCTTCCCTGGTCACGTTGTCTGGCGCCACATTTTCCTAACAGAAACCCTGTCACATACATCCATTCACACACACACACACACACACACAAACACAGGCTGAAGCTGGGCAGCGGCTCTAGGGCTGAGATGGGTGAGCAGGACTGGGTGCATGCTTTCTCCTTTCTGGACACAACTTTCACACACACACAGTTTGCCATTCAGCATGTGCATGACAGCAGTGGCAGGGTGAACACACACAAAGAGAGTGATATCACTTAGCGGGTGGATGATGGGTGAGGAGAGGACCAGATAGCATTTGGTCTCTTTCCTCTGCTCCATAGTGGGCTGCCAAGCACACGTGGCACAAAGAGGGAACACACAGGACACACCCTCTCACCTGGGGACTGTGTGGGCATCATGGATGGCGAGGGTGCCACGTTGGGATGGTAAGGGGTGGGCGGGGAGGTGAGGGGAGGGTACACCCCCCCAGGACCCCCTCTCATTGTCTGCTGCTGCTGCTGGGCCTGAAATTGGCTCATGAGGGTGTCCATTATGTCACCCCCCACGGGCGAGGGCGGGTTGTCGTCTTCGTTGACGGAGCGTCGCCGAGCATCCTGGTTACTGTCAACAAACATGTTGAGGAACGTCTGGTAGAGAGAGAGAGAGAGAGAGAATCCTTGAGGGGCACTAGACAACAGAATCTAGGCACTTTCAAATTCCTGATACAATCACACAAACCCACCCAAGCCCTCTCCTCCCTTGTACCTTGAGTCCCGGGGCGGGGTAAAAGCCCTCCACGATCTTGGTGTTGTCGAAGAGGCTGTAGGCCCCGTCTCGTATGGCCACCACCCCGCGGCTGCGGCAGTAGATGTCGATGCAGTACATGTTGCGGAAGGCCAAGCGGATGTGTGTGGGTGACTGGGGCAGGATGGAGAAACACTGGTAGGCTGTGTTGGTGCGCTGCGTTAGCCCCAGCATGGGCACTGTGGGTAGCTTGTTGATGGCATTCAGAGGGGCCTGGGTGTCCGACAACACCTTGGGAGGGGAGGGAAGTTAGACAATGAATACAAAATAAATGTAATCTAATTTGTGCCACTTTGGTGGAGGGTTCCAGTGTATGTAAGAGTATGTGCGTGTTCTGCCCCTGTATAGTTAGGTTCAAGCCCAGGTATGTGTGTACGCGTGCAGTACCTGTAGTAGCTGGACCACAGTAGGGGTCTTGTTGAACATCTCCTGCAGTTGATGCAGTATAATGTTGTGACAGTTACTACAGCCCGAGTTGGGTCCTACTGTCCCTAGAGAGAGATGAAACCTCTGGGTGCTACTGTTCCACTGGATGGTCACCTACAGGGGAACGAGAGGCGGCAGAGAGAGTCTCAATCAATCACATGTATTTATATAGTACTTTTTACAAACAGTAAGGAAACATACAAGGCAGGGATTGACACTAAGCTCTCAAAGGCACTTGCAAATCAGGCAAGTACATGTCATGTTTTACTTGCGCWAAGGTCATGGTCACTCGCCCCAAAAAATCTAACGGTCTGTTAGACAGACAAATGGTAAAATGTCAAGTACCTCTGTGGTAGATTGAACTGCATCGCTCCTTAGCAGTCATATGAAGGACCATATCTGAATTATATGTAAAAAATAAAAATGGTATTGTTTAAACTATGAATTTTTTGTTGTTTAAATGTTGCCCTTAGGAAAAAAGATTGCAGTCAGAGCGCACTGCAGATACTGCGTCCCAACATTTTGTTTACTGCAGTAATTTTGCAGTTATTCCGCAATTACTGGATCCAAAATACCACAGGTCGACAGTAGTTACTTTTTTTGTCAGCTTAAGATTTTTTTATTACATTTGTCACATCGCTAGTTATACATATGAAAGAAAGTAATAATCACAAAACAATAACATAAGGGCATGAAAGGTACTTTTTGGGGAACCAGCCATGTCTGGGGATAACAAAGAGGACATTTTATTTTTGACGAACTCTCCCTTTTAATGATGAGGCGGCAAGGGAGTAGCATTTTCCACAAGCCTTTTTCTCATGGCAAATTAATGAAACTGTAAACACAATGGCTACACTATGGACAACTAAATCAAATGTTTAGGCCTATCTTCTCTGTCTAAACTGAAAAACACTTAGGACTACTTGAGTTGCGAGATAATTTTCTCAATGAAGGACTGCAAGCACAATTTGGCCCGCAAATCGCGCTACTGAAAGAGGTGTAAAATCTGCTTAATATATGTAGTTGGCAGTCCATTAGSGAGGGCGTATTCATTACTCCAATTCTGTTGCAAAACGTTTCATATACAGACCGAAACTCTGTTCGCGTCCGCTTGGTTCTAATGAACACAGCCCTGAACACAAAAACAATGATTGATAGGCAGCTTAAACTTCTTCAATTCAACCATTATGGGGTTAAAATACATATACATTTGTAAACAGCCACCCACAACAAAGACAATGCGTAAGATTCAAATAAATGAGAGCAGCAGCAGTGTGATTCAATAAGAAGTGATATCAGTACCACTGTTGTCGTCCTTATCTTTAAGCGTTTATTCAAGTTGAATTATCTTTGTATACCAACAGCAGTCGCACCATTGGAAGACATAGCTTTGACTGTAGCCTACAAAAGCCTATTCCTGCTATTTTCCCTCAATCCATTAAACGCATATGATGGTTCATCATAGTGGTTTCTGATATGTGGTCAGACTTGCTCAGGCATTTAAAATTGTGCCTTCCTTCATGAACAGAAAGGTGTCAAATAATTTTTGCGAAATTGATTCAAAGCAACACGTAACGGAGGGAAAAGAGAATGTAGGGAGAATAACTGTGATCACTTGGCTAAGTTTCTTTTTTGTTGCGAGTCACTTTTGCACATGAACAAATTAAAACACTATCGTCAACGTGACTTAAAGGTTGTCTTTGGGACAGAATGTCACCTGCCTGTTCAGGAAGCCACAAAGCAGATTCCACCTGTCCGACTGTTCAGTTTACCTGCCCCCGGCAATCGGGCAACCGTTAATGTCAACCCCTGCAAGGGATCAAACACTCCCTAGGTGGAAAGGAATGTTTAGAGAGGAAATAGACGCAGGTTAGATTTCAGACTTTACTCACCGAGCTACCCTTGGTGCTGCCGTAGCACAGGACCAGTTTGCGGTAGTTATATAGCCGGATCTCACTGAACAGACTCAGGTAGGACGGCATCTCTGGTAGTGATCGTGAGAACACCAGGACACACTGGTAAAGCTGGCTGATGGCGCTCCAGTCATTGAGGAACATCTCCACCACCTTCCTCCCTCCCACAGGCTCAGACAGAGGGTTCTCATAGGTTAGGTACACGTGGCGCGTAGAGGCTGGACACACACACAGAGAAAAGGGAGAGATACGGGCACATTAGACTCAGTTTGGGTAGTATGTGTGTGTGTGTGTGTGTGTGTGTGTGTGTGTGTGTGACAACATGTGCATTTATGTGTGTGTTGTTGTATGTGCTCATGTGTGTTAGTGTGTACCTTGCTCCTTGCTGTGTGTGCTGTTGAGCGGGCAGTTGGCCAGAACCAGCTCCGCGACCCAGGTACGGTTGTTCCGGCCCTGCAGACGGAAGGTGCAGTCCAGCAGAGAGCGCTCCAGTGCCTGCCTCGTCTCCTCCCCTACGCCCTTACTGGGAGGGATCCTAGGGAGAGGAACAGGACCACAAGGGGTTAGGTACATATCTATCACTGAAATGATGGGAATAAACTTACATTTAAAATAAATCTATTATATATATACAGTGGGGAGAACAAGTATTTGATACACTGCCGATTTTCCTACTTACAAAGCATGTAGAGGTCTGTAATTTTTATCATAGGTACACTTCAACTGTGAGAGACTGAATCTACAAAAAAATCCTGAAAATCACATTGTATGATTTTTAAGTAATTCATTTGCATTTTATTGCATGACATAAGTATTTGATCACCTACCAACCAGTAAGAATTCCGGCTCTCACAGACCTGTTAGTTGTTCTTTAAGAAGCCTCCTGTTCTCCACTCATTACTGTATTAACTGCACCTGTTTGAACTCTTTACCTGTATAAAAGACACCTGTCCACACACTCAATCAAACAGACTCCAACCTCTCCACAATGGCCAAGACCAGAGAGCTGTGTAAGGCATCAGGGATAAAATTGTAGACCTGCACAAGGCTAGGATGGGCTACAGGACAATAGGCAAGCAGCTTGGTGAGAAGGCAACAACTGTTGGTGCAATTATTAGAAAATGGAAGAAGTTCAAGATGACGGTCAATCACCCTCGGTCTGGGGCTCCATGCAAGATCTCACCTCGTGGGGCATCAATGATATGAGGAAGGTGAGGGATCAGCCCAGAACTACACGGCAGGACCTGGTCAATGACCTGAAGAGAGCTGGGACCACAGTCTCAAAGAAAACCATTAGTAACACACTACGCCGTCATGGATTAAATCCTGCAGCGCACGCAAGGTCCCCCTGCTCAAGCCAGCGCATGTCCAGGCCCGTCTGAAGTTTGCCAATGACCATCTGGATGGGAGAAGGTCATGTGGTCTGATGAGACAAAAATAGAGCTTTTTGGTCTAAACTCCACTCGCCGTGTTTGGAGGAAGAAGAAGGATGAGTACAACCCCAAGAACACCATCCCAAACGTGAAGCATGGAGGTGGAAACATCATTCTTTGGGGATGCTTTTCTGCAAAGGGGACAGGACGACTGCACCGTATTGAGGGGAGGATGGATTGGGCCATGTATCGCGAGATCTTGGCCAACAACCTCCTTCCCTCAGTAAGAGCATTGAAGATGGGTCGTGGCTGGGTCTTCCAGCATGACAATGACCAAAAAAACACAGCCAGGGCAACTAAGGATGGGCTTCGTAAGAAGCATCTCAAGGTCCTGGAGTGGCCTAGCCAGTCTCCAGACCTGAACCCAATAGAAATCTTTGGAGGGAGCTGAAAGTCCGTATTGCCCAGCGACAGCCCCGAAACCTGAAGGATCTGGAGAAGGTCTGTATGGGAGAGTGGGCAAAATCCCTGCTGCAGTGTGTGCAAACCTGGTCAAGAACTACAGGAAACTATGATCTCTGTAATTGCAAACAAAGGTTTCTGTACCAAATATTAAGTTCTGCTTTTCTGATGTATCAAATACTTATGTCATGCAATAAAATGCAAATTAATTACTTAAAAATCATACAATGTGATTTTCGTTTTAGATTCCGTCTCTCACAGTTGAAGTGTACCTATGATAAAAATTACAGGCCTCTACATACTTTGTAAGTAGGAAAACTGCAAAATCGGCAGTGTATCAAATACTTGTTCTCCCCACTGTATATATATATTTTTTGTAGGTATGCGTCTAAATCAGCAGAACCGAAATCGCAACAATAGACACTCTGACTTTAGCATTACGTTTTTATCATTTTATTTTATTTTCACTCCAAATATATATATTTTTTATAATTTTTTCCCCTGAGCTTCCTTTTGCCATTGAAATGCTCAGTCGGTTCGGGTGGGCATGTTGATAAAATGTTAATATATTACAAACACAGCCCTACTTGGTGGATAGAGCCGTCGAGACCAGGGGTGTCTAAGGGTTTTGTTTTTTTCCTTTCAATTAAGCCCTAGACAACCAGGTGAGGGGAGTTCCTTACTAATTAKTGACCTTAGTTCATCAATGAAGTACAAGGGAGGAGTGAAAACCCACAGTCACTCGGCCCTCTGTGGAATGAGTTTGACATGTGTGGTCTAGACTCTAAAGCAAATCCTGCTAACCCCTTCAAAGTAGGAGGATACATAAGCAAATAAAAGATGACTGGTCATTGGTAATAATCAGATCAGATTGTGATGTCATGCTGTGGGCCAAAAACTCCATCCCACCTGAACAGACTGAAATTCCAGGCGTTTTAWTTTTTTTAAAGCTCTTGCACATCATTTTCACAATTTCAGTGTTATTTCGATCTCAGTGTGAAAACATCCACACAAAAAAAAAAAAGTAAATCACGTTTGACTGCACTGCCCCTTTAACATTCCCATTGACTTCCATATTATTAGACAGTGCCACTAACATAAACTGCATGATGTGGAGCCTTACTTGAGGATGCGGATGGCGTGACTGCAGCCGTCTCCCTCCACCTGCACACCCTGGTGAGGAATCTCCATCTGAGATAACTAGAGAAAGGAGAGAGACATGTTAGATGGAGGAGGAATGGAGGGAAGAAAGCGAGGGATGAGGAGATGACGAAAAAGAGGAGAGGTGAGGAATCTCCATGTGTGACAGCTGGACAGAGAGGAGAGAGAGGAGGAAGGATAGATGACGAGAGGAAAGGAGGAAGAGAGGGATGGATAGGAAGAGGAATGATGAAGAGAGTGTATATATGAATAGTAGAATGGGAAGTGGTGGAAAAGTAAAGAGTGTGGATGAGTTTTAAGATAAAGAGAATAAAAGTGGGTACTCCCTCCATCCATACCTCCACTCTGAGGCCTATGAAGGGCATGTTGGTGTCACACATGGCCACTAGGTGAGCCAGCTCCTTGTTGAAGGCAGACATCTCCCCTGAGCGCTTTGGCTTCTTGGGCTCCAGAGCCCCCTGGTCTCCTGACAACTGGATGACAGAGAAGAGAGAGGAGATATACAGTGAGATAACCGACCATCTAATGACAATAAATAATACATTTAATTTGTAACACTTTATTTCATTATTCAGAAAAATATCAGGGTTTATATGTATATTGTAAGTATTCTTCCTTCAATTACTCATTTTAGGACATGGTTTCAGATCATCAATATTTGACTTCATTACAACTAGGACTGTGGCGGTCACAAAATTCTGTCAGCCGGTGATTGTCAAGCAAATAACTGTCGGTCTTACGGTAATTGACCATTAATTAACAAACACATTTAGCATCTCCTGGCTTCCACACAAGCCACTGATGCAGACCTTTGGAACACCTAAATTTTAAAACATCTAATAAATCCATGTAATATAGCCATGATTTATTTTAGACAGGTCTAAAGGAACATGATATGAAGAAAATGTAGTCGATTTCAGAAGAACAGAAAAGCATACTCTGATTTGTCCTTACAGTATGTTAGGCCCTGATCTGGCAATGTCATATCGCTGTGGGCAACACCAGTTCATTTAGCAGACAAGATCTGCTTAGAATTCCATGGCGTTATTTTATATAATATTAGGGTGCGTTATGGCCACACGGGATGCCGCCAGGAAATTCGAGGCATTATCAAGGGCTTCTCAAATTGTGAATGAGAGACTGACGAAGTGTGTACAGCCTGTGCAAAAAAACTAAGCAGAGCTCATGCCCTTCAAGCGACTTTTTTCAAATCATCATTAGTTGCATCGTGCAGCCTTAATATGTATTAAAAATCTGAACGTATAGCCCAACATTTGTAGAAAAACTAAAGTTCCATAAACTCTAAAGTAAGCATATAGGAGTACCGATTTCTTTGTCAAACTCTCAACACAGAATAGCCGCATGTGCGCACTCCCTCAAATCTTTTGGAGAAAATATCCTTTCTATTTTATTAATCTTTGTTCAATTGTATTCTTCATACTATAAAATAATCCATGCCTTTTCCAGCCCTTCTCCCTAAATGCTGCCCGCCCTGAAGCACCTCTCATCTCACTCACATGGTTCTCCATCACGTGATCTGGTCTTTCTCACAGGCTACAAGTGAWGACAGACACTTCGGGRACGCAACTGCACGCGTTCTTACCCAATTCAGAGGCGCATATGGAAGATATTAGAAGAACTGTCCACATTTACTTTTCGTCAGCCAACAAGATGAGTAGGCCTAACGAACAGCAAAACCACTATCCTATGTCAATCTACGATCCCCCATAGTACAAAAGCCGACCTATTCTATTCTGTGCGAAAACTAAATATCCCAAACCGTCTGGGACAGTTGTGGTTTGCGATAGATCCCAAATTAAAACAACCATTAGCACCAAAAAAAAACGTTTTTACGCAATGAGGCTGACGCAACAGATCAGAAAATTTTGCTTAAAATGTTGATAGCCTAATAGTTTATTTCTTCACATTATAAGCACAGCAATGCCCACATGGTAGTAGGCTATAAGAGCGAATGTTCCATTAGTGGGAAAAAAACATTATCAAAAGTGACCACAAATGCGATAATGCATGCAATGCTTTTATTATAAAGGTGCATTTTTATGGTGAAAATGATCTTCCCCAAACTTGAAACTCATACGCTGCTTATGTATGCAAATTAGGCTCTACGCCCCTTGTAAAGCGGATTAATGTGCTTACACATTAAATAAGAAGTTATTTGGCCACTTTAGTTGTGATACAAACCTTATTGAAACATATAGGCCAGACCACATGAGGTGTACGACTACGATTCGAAAAAGTCAGCAAAAAAAAAAGGACATTGTTTCTTATGCTGGGCATCACTCACAAGTGGCGGAGAAAAAGGGGCCGGAGGGCATGCTGCCATCTGAGAACTCTTAGGCGATCGAATAAACCCTCACTTCCTTCCATTCTGCTAGCAAATATGCAATCTTTGGACAATAAAATAGATGACCTATGCGGAAGATTAAACTGCCAACAGGACATTCAAAACTGTAATATCTTATGCTTCACGGAAACGTGGCTGAAAAACGACACTATCAACATACAGCTGGCTTATAATACGCTGTACAGGCAGGATAGAACAGCGGCGCCTGGAAAGACAAAGGGCGGCGGACAATGTATTATTGTAAATAAGAGCTGGTGCACGATATCTAAGGAAGTCTCGAGCTATTGCTCGCCTGAGGTAGAGTATCTCATGATAAACTGTAGACCACACTACCTACCTAGAGAGTTTATCTGTATTWTTAGTAGCTGTTCGCATACCACCAGTCAAAGGCTGGCACTAAGACAGCATTGAATGAGCTGTATTCCGCCGTAAGCAAATAGGAAAACGCTCATCCAGAGCCGGAGTTCCTAGTGGCCTGTGACTTTAATGCAGGGAAACTTAAATCCGTTTTACCTCATTTCTATCAGCATGTTAAATGTGCATCCAGAGGACCAAATAAAAAATAAACAAAAACATTTATCCGATGGCAGTGAGGAGTACACCACATCCGTCATTGGCTTCATCAATATGTGCATCGATGGCGTCGTCCCCACAGTGACCGTACGTACATACCCCAACCAGAAGCCAAGATCGAATCGTACTACACCGGCTCTGACGTTCGTCGGATGTGGCAGGGCTTGCAAACCATTACAGACTACAAAGGGAAGCACAGCAGAGAGCTGCCCAGTGACACGAGCGTACCAAACGAGCTATACTACTTCTATGCTCGCTTCGGGGGAAATAAAACTGAAACATGCATGAGAGCAGCAGCTGTTCTGGAAGACTGTGTGATCACACTCTGCCAGAAACCCTAGACCCACTCTAAATTGCATACCACCCCAACAGATCCACAGATGATGCAATCTCTATTGCACTCCACACTGCCCTTTCCCACCTGGACAAAAGGAACACCTATGTGAGAATGCTATTCATTGACTACAGCTCAGCGTTCAACACCATGGTGCCCTCAAAGCTCATCAATAAGCTAACTAAACACCTCCCTCTGCAACTGGATCCTGGACTTCCTGACAGGCCACCCCCAGGTGGTTAGGGTAGGTAACAACACCTCCGCCACACTGATCCTCAACACAGGGGCCCCTCAAGGGTGCGTGCTCAGTCCCCTCCTGTACTCCCTGTTCACTCATGACTGCACAGCCAGGCATGACTCCAACACCATCATTAAGTTTGCCGATGACACAACAGTGGTAGGCCTGATCACCAACAATGACGAGACAGCATAGACCTGGCCGTGTGGTGCCAGGACAACAACCTCTCCCTCAACGTGATCAAAACAAAGGAGATGATTGTGGACTACATGAAAAAGAGGACAGAGTACACCCCCATTCTCATCGATGGGGCTGCAGTGGAGCAGGTTGAGAGCTTCAAGATCCTTGGTGTCCAATTCACCAACATGGTCCAACCACACCAAGACAGCTGTGATGAGTGCACGACAAAACCTATTCCCCCTCAAGAGACTGAAAAGATTTGGCATGGGTCCTCAGATCCTCAAAAGGTTCTACAGCTGCACCATCGAGAGCATCCTGACTGTTTTCATCACTGCCTGGTATGGCAACTGCTCGGCCTCCGACCGCAAGGCACTACAGAGGTAGTGCGAACGGCCCAGTACATCACTRGGGCCAAGCTTCCTGCCATCCAGAACCACTATACCAGGCAGTGCCAAAGGAAGGCCCTAAAAATTGTCAAAGACTACAGCCACCCTAGTCATAGACTGTTGTCTCTGCTACCGCACAGCAAGCGGTGCCGGAGCGCCAAGTCTAGGTCCAAGAGGCTTCTAAACAGCTTCTACCCCCAAACCATAAGACTCCTGAACACCTAATCAAATGGCTACCCAGACTATTTGCATTGCCCCCCCTTTTACACCGCTGCTACTCTCTGTTGTTATCATCTATGCATAGTCACTTTAATAACTCTACCTACATGTACATATTACCTCAGCTAACCGGTGCCCCCACACAGTGACTCTGTACCGGTACCCACCTGTATATAGTCTCGATATTATTTTACTGCTGCTATTTAAATTACTTGTTACTTTTATTTCTTATCCATATTTTTTTTAAACTGCATTGTTGGTTAGGGGCTCATAAGTAAGAATTTCACTGTTGTATTCAGCGCATGTGACAAATAAAATTTGAAGTGATGATATATAAGTCATGATATAATAATATTGTCACCCATCAGACTATTCTTGATTTAATCTTGTCTTTACATATACTAAATAATGTGTGAAATTTGTTTTGATTTAGAATGGACCATTATCATGCACCTGTATCAAAACAGGGGCAGCGGRAAAAAATTAATGTCATCTATGCACTTAAATATCAAATGGAGGACACTTTTCCACATGGTTTATCTTCATGCTAGACAGGTAGGCTATACTCCTGTTGAAAATATAAGCAATGTGCTTAATATTAGGAAAGTTGAAAAATAAATCGAGTAGGCCTAGCCTATAGAAAGTTGATCCTCCTCTTTTCAGTAGAAGCAATCACTCTGTTCTCTCACACAATTGCATTGCCCAGGTATTCCCAAACTGGGATGTGCGTGTACCCCTGCCGTCAGGTGTAATTCTTTTACAATTAAAATCCAAACAGTCCGTTTATATTTTCCAAAGGGGCAATACATTTTGGTGAGTTTCCCCCCCCTGCCTGAGTAGCCTCGTTTCACTGCCAAAAATAAAATTAAACCATCTACTGTTCAGCGAAATAACAACAC
Organism: Salvelinus sp. IW2-2015; assembly: GCF_002910315.2. NCBI lineage: Eukaryota > Metazoa > Chordata > Actinopteri > Salmoniformes > Salmonidae > Salvelinus > Salvelinus sp. IW2-2015. Next base: position 18,175,771 of record NC_036875.1, on the reverse strand, counting down.
AATGTCAAATACAAGTAGCCTAGTCTAATAATTAACATCCAATCACATTAACCGTTACTCTCTCACGAGAATTCCACTAATGGTCCGTATGTGGCCAAACGTAGCTGCTGCTCATGTTGGTATCTGTACTGATGGCGCAAAGGCCATGACAGGGAGACATAGTGGAGTGGTAACTTGTGTAAACCACAGCATCCACCAAGAGGCTCTTGCTGCCAAGGGAATGCCTGACAGCTTGAAAGACATTTTGGACACTACAGTGAAAATGGTTAACTTTGTTAAAGCAAGGCCCCTGAACTCTCGTGTATTTTCTGCACTACGCAATGATATGGGCAGTGACCATGTAACGCTTTTACAGCATACAGAAGTGCGCTGGTTATCAAGGGGCAAAGTATTGACACATTTTCTTGAATTGAGAGACGAGCTTAAAGTTCTTTACTGACCATCATTTTCACTTGTCTGACCACTTGGATCACGACTGGCCTATCTGGGTGATGTTTTTTCTCGCCTGAATGATCTGAATCTAGGATTACAGGGACTCTCCGCAACTATATTCAATGTGCGAGACAAAATTGAGGCTATGATTAAGTTGGAGCTCTTCTCTGTCTGCATTAACAAGGACAACACACAGGTCTTTCAATCATTGTATGATTTTTTGTGTGCGAACGAACTCAAGCTTACAGACAATGTCAAATGTGATATAGCGAAGTGAGTTGGGTGAGCATTTACGCAGGTAATTTCCCGAAACGGATGACACAAACTGGATTTATTATMMCTTTCATGCCCTACCTYCAGTCCACTTACCGATATCTGAACAATTGAGCCTCATCGAAAATGAAAAAAGTGGTTCTGTGAAAATGTAATTTAATCAGAAGCCAGTGGCAGATATCTGGATTGGGCTGCGCTCAGAGTATTCTGCCTTGGCAAATCACGCTGTTAAGACACTGATGCCCTTTGCAACCACGTATCTATGTGAAAGTGGATTCTCGGCCCTCACTAGCATGAAAACTAAATACAGGCACAGACTGTGTGGAAAATGATTTAAGACTGAGACTCTCCAATTACAACCCAACATTGCAGAGTTATGTGCATCCTTTCAAGCACACCCTTCTCATTAACCTGTGGTGCGTTATTCACCCTTTTCGCTGAACAAATAAGGTTATATATGTAAGATGGTTAAATAAAGAGCAAAATTATTGATTATTATTTTATTATTTGTGCCCTGGTCAGGCTGGTGCTATAAGAGCTCTGTCACTTCCCATGGGCTGGGTTGTGACAAAAACTCACTCATTCTTATGTTTAATAAATTGTATAGTCTATGTGTAGCAGGCTTACATTGATGGCAAAAAACAACATTTGAGAGTGCGCTGACCCTGGTGCTAGAGGGGGTACGCAGCTGGAGGTTGAATGTTTGAAGAGGTACGGGATTATAAAAAGTTTGGGAACCACTGCCATAGCGTATTGAAATGTTGCCCAACATGTTTGATTTGATTTTTTAAAATTGATGTCAGAGTGATTAGAGGGACAATGGAGTGCTGAGTACCAGGCAGTTAGCAAGTTTGGTAGGCTACTAATGACCATCAGCAGCATCAGAGCTTGGAGAAGCCTAATTACCGTGACTAAATGGTCACGTGGAATTTGACTGCCTTCATGACTCGTGACCGCCGGTGTGGCGATAATACGGTCACACAACAGCCCTGATTGTAACCCGTACAAGCAGTTCTGCAATGCATTCCTACTTTTCTCTTAGCGCCATGACGGGCCCCACGGCTGGCGCAATTGTCCAGGACGAGCTGCTCCAGGTTGGGTTTGAAGTGCTGAAGGAGCTGGGCGCATGGAGGTCCCTCCTCACCCTCCAACTGAGACACAGAAAGGAAGGAGTACTTGTACTGGAGCTCCGTGGGACAGCCAGGCACGTCAAGCATCTCCACCACCTAGAGACAGGAAAGGGGGAGGGAAGGGGAAAGAAGGGGGAGGGAGAGAGATTGGTGGGAGAAAACAGTAATGAGGAAGAGTGGAAAAGTTGTGCATGGTTAAGGTACTGTATATTGTTCCTACATTTTCTTGTGTTTGCAATAAACAAACAGTTTTTTGGGGACAAATAATTGGGATACGGTGGGAGGCACTTACAATGTAATACTGTGGTAGGCGGGTTAGCCGGATGAAGAGCCTGTGTTTTGATAGGCTGCCGGCAGGGTGGGAGATGGAGTTGGAGAGGTGTAGTATGTCTGTGCAGACAGTGGGGAGGTGTTTCACCGACTGTCTACACCTCTGCTCCCCTAACCAAAACCTGGAAGGAAGAAGAGTGGTGAGGAAAGAAACGGAGAGGGGTGAGAGAGAGAAACATAAGTAAACTGAAATTAGACATTCTCCAAAGAGACCCGACTCTGCCAATGAGCAACTATTTCACAGTCCTACATTCACACATCAGTGAGACATCATTATCACTCTACTAACACTCTTTCCCTGACTGACAAACAAGCCATATCCTGGCCAGATCACATCATAGAAATAAAATCACAGAACATTGACTTCAATCCCTGTTCCAGTAATTACATTTCTATGCATATCACACAATGACAGACTCAACCACACACAGTAGAGTGCTGGTCTATGGAATTTATACAGACACCCTAAGTCATTTCAGAAATGATTCCCCTGCATAGAAGCACATTTCCATGGAAGGGCACAAGATCTGTTCTCATATCCATATGGGCATAAATATAAACGCAACAATTTCATAGATTTTAACAAATTCACATGACTGGGAATACAGGTATGCATCTGTTGGTCACAGATACCTTAATAAAAAGGTAGGGGTGTGGATCAGAAAACCAGTCAGTATCTGGTGTGATCACCATTTGCCTCATACATAGAGTTGATCAGGCTGTTGATTGTGGCCTTTGAAGAGGAGTGTGACAACATTCCAATGGCTGTGTGAAGTTGCTGGATATTGGCCGCAACTGGAACACGCTGTCATCCCAAACATGCTCAATGGGTGACATGTCTGGTGTGTATGCAGGTCATGGATGAACTGGGACAATTTCAGATTCCAGGAATTATGTACAGATCCTTGCGGCATACGGCTGTGCATTATCATGCTGAAAAATGAGGTGATGGCGGCGGATGAATGGCGCCACAATGGGCCTCAGGATCTCGTCACGGTATCTCTGTGCATTGAAATTACCATTGATAAAAAGTAATTGTGTTCGTTGTCATGGGCTGGCGAGGTTACACGTGGTCTGCAGTTGTGAGGCCAGTTGGACGTACTGCCAAATACTCTAAAACAACATTGGGGGCAGCTTATGGTAGGGAACTTAACATTAAATTCTCTGGCAACAGCTCTGGTGGACATTCCTGCAATCAGCATGCCAAATACACGCTCCCTCAACTTGAGACATCTGTGGCATTGTGTTGTGTGACAAAACTGCACATTTTAGAGTGACCTTTTATTGTCCCCAGCACAAGGTGGTAGGAATCCAAGATGGCGTAGCAGTCGGATGTGTCTTTGTCCTGTCTGTCCCGTGTAAATAGTATTCGTATTTTTCGTATACATTTCGTATATATTTTAATTTCACTTTCCATCTAGGAACTGAATATACATTCCTACATTCCGCCTCACCCAATGTGGTACGGACCTGCTATTTTTTTTATACTTTAGAACCGTAACCCCAATCAGAAGCTAGCCAGATAACTAGCTACTAGCTAGTAGTCAGTTAGCCACTGCTGCGGTCTTCGCCCTTAACTCGGACACAGCCCAGCTTAAACAATACCGGGCCAATACCTGCCAGTCTGCAAGCGCGATATATCAACCCAGAGCATATAGGACTGCTTTTTCTCTACCACATCACCGGATTCCTGACGCAAGCTCGGACAATTACACCGTATTATCACAGCTAGCTAGCTGCAACCGAGTGGCTACTACTGGCTAACACCTCTGTCCCGAAGCAAGCACCAGTTAGCCTTGAGCTAGCCTCGAGCTAGGCATCTGCCGCTAGCCGAAGAGTCTACCAGCGAATTCTTGGGCTACAATACCTCTTTTGCCAATTGGACTGGACCTTTTTTTTGCCGACACAGAGCCCTGCCCATCCATCACAACTGGTCTAAATCAGCTACAAGCTAATTTAGCCATTTTTTTGCCGCTGCTAGTAGCTTTTACCTTCTGCACAGACACCAGCCCTGTTATTAGCCTGGATATTACTCACCAATTTACCAGCATCGGACTGTCTCTCGACAAACAACGCCGGATTCCTGCCGTATCCCTGAGCCACTACTTCTGATCCTCACAGCTAGCTTGCAGCTAGCGCAGTTAGCGCCACTGCCACGAGCTAGCACCAGTTAGCAAACACAATTCTACAATTCACAACCTCTCTTTCGCCATTCGGCTTGGATTCTCTGGATTCTCTGTCGACACGACCACGTCTGAGCAGACCCCCTCCGTCTGAGCAGACCACCCCCGGGCTACTAACTTTAAACGCCGCGTGCTAGCTTAGTGGAGGCCTCCCTGCTCCATCTACGGCTGCCCCCTGGACACTATGATCACTTGGCTACATAGCTGATGCATGCTTGACTGTCCATTAATTCACGGTACTCCATTCTGTTTATTGTGTTTTTATCTGGCGGCTCTGTGCTTTAACTCAGGATCTGTGTGTAGTTAATCCGACCCTCTCTGCCTAGTCGTCGCCATTTTACCTGTTGTTGCTGTGTTAGACTAGCACCCTGTTATTGCTGCTGTTATCTTACCGTTGTTTTAGCTAGCTCTCCCAATCAAGACCTGCAATCACTTATGCCTTATTGTATGTCTCTCTCAAATATCAATATGCCTTGCATACTGTTGTTCAGGCTAGTTTTCATTATCATGTTTTGGTTTGCAATGGACCCTGTAGTTCCACTCTCCGTACCTCTGATACCCCCTTTGTCCCACCCCCCACACATGCGGTGACCTCACCAATTGAGACCAGCATGTCCAGAGATACAACCTCTCTTATCATCACCCAGTGCCTGGGCTTGCCTCCGCTGTACCCGCGCCCCTCCATACCCCTGTCTGCACATTATGCCCAGAATCTATTCTACCACGCCCATAAATCTGCTCCTTTTATTCTTTGTCCCAACGCTCTAGGCGACCAGTTTTGATAGCCTTTAGCCGACCCTCATCCTACTACTCCTCCTCTGTTCCTCGGGTGATGTGGAGGTAAACCCAGGCCCTGCATGTCCCCAGTCACCCTCATTTGTGACTTCTGTGATCGAAAAAGCCTTGGCCTCATGCATGTCAACATCAGAAGCCTCTCCCAAGTTTGCCTTACTCACCGCTTTAGCACACTCTGCCAATCCTGATGTCCTTGCCGTGTCCGAATCCTGGCTTAGGAAGGCCACCAAAATTCTGAGATTCCATACCCAACTATAACACTTTCCGTCAAGATAGAACTGCCAAAGGGGGAGGAGTTGCAATCTACTGCAGAGATAGCCTGCAAAGTTCTGTCATACTTTCCAGGTCTATGCCCAAACAGTTCGAACTTCTATTTTAAAAATTAATCTCTCCAGAAAAGTCTCTCACTGTTGCCGCCTGCTACCGACCCCCCTCAGCTCCCAGCTGTGCCCTGGACACCATCTGTGAATTGATCGCTCCCCATCTAGCTTCAGAGTTTGTTCTGTTAGGTGACCTAAACTGGGATATGCTTAACACCCCGGCAGTCTCACAATCCAAGCTTGATGCCCTCAATCTCACACAAATCATCAAGGAACCCACCAGGTACAACCCTAAATCCGTAAACATGGGCACCCTAATAGACATTATCCTGACCAACCTGCCCTCCAAAACACCTCTGCTGTCTCAATCAAGATCTCAGCGATCACTGCCTCATTGCCTGTATCCGCGGTCAAACGACCACCCCTCATCACTGTCAAACGCTCCCTAAAACACTTCTGCGAGCAGGCCTTTCTAATCGACCTGGCCCGGGTACCCTGGAAGGATATTGACCTCATCCCGTCAGTTGAGGATGCCTGGCCATTCTTTAAATGTTACTTCCTCACCATATTAGACAAGCATGCTCCGTTCAAAAAATGCAGACCAAGAACAGATATAGCGCCTTGGTTCACTCCAGACCTGACTGCCCTCGACCAGCACAAAAACATCCTGTGGCGAACTCAATAGCATCGAAGAGCCCCCGCGATATGCAACTGTTCAGGAAGTCAGGAACCAATACACGCAGTCAGTCAGGAAAGCAAAGGCCAGCTTTTTCAAGCAGAAATTCGCATCCTGTAGCTCTAACTCCAAAAAGTTCTGGGATACTGTAAAATCCATGGAGAACAAGAGCACCTCCTCCCAGCTGCCCACTGCACTGAGGCTAGGTAACACGGTCACCCACCGATAAATCCGTGATAATCGAAGACTCAACAAGCATTTCTCAATGGCTGGCCATGCCTTCCTCCTGGCGACTCCAACCTTGGCCAACAGCCCGCCCCCCCCGCCTGCTACTCGCCCAAGGCCTCCCCAGCTTCTCCTTTACCCAAATCCAGATAGCAGATGTTCTGAAAGAGCTGGAAAACCTGGACCCATACAAATCAGCTGGGCTTGACAATCTGGACCCCTATTTCTGAAACTGTCCGCCGCCATTGTCGCACCCCCTATTACCAGCCTGTTCAACCTCTCCTTCGTATCATCTTAGATCTCCCAAGTTGGAAAGCTGCCGCGGTCATCCCCTCTTCAAAGGGGAGACACCCTGGACCCAAACTGTTACAGACCTATATCCATCCTGCCCTGCCTATCTAAGGTCTTCGAAAGCCAAGTCAACAAACAGATCACTGACCATCTCGAATCCCACCGTACCTTCTCCGCTGTGCAATCCGGTTTCCGAGCCGGTCACGGGTGCACCTCAGCCACGCTCAAGGTACTAAACGATATCATAACCGCCATCGATAAAAGACATTACTGTGCAGCCGTCTTCATCGACCTGGCCAAGGCTTTCGACTCTGTCAATCACCATATTTCTATCGGCAGACTCAGTGCCTCGGTTTTTCTAATGACTGCCTTGCCTGGTTCACCAACTACTTTGCAGACAGAGTTCAGTGTGTCAAATCGAGGGCATGTTGTCCGGTCCTCTCGGCAGTCCTTATGGGGTACCACAGGGTTCAATTCTCGGGCCGACTCTTTTCTCTGTATACATCAATGCATGTTGCTCTGCTGCGGGCGATTCCCTGATCCACCTCTACGCAGACGACACCATTCTATATACTTCCGGCCCTTCCTTGGACACTGTGCTATCTAACCTCCAAACGAGCTTCAAATGCCATACAACACTCCTTCCGTGGCTCCAACTGCTTTAAACGCTAGTAAAACCAAATGCATGCTTTTCAACCGTTCGCTGCCTGCACCCGCACGCCCGACTAGCATCACCACCCTGGACGGTTCCGACCTAGAATATGTGGACATTTATAAGTACCTAGGTGTTGGCTAGGACTGCCAACTCTCCTTCCAGACTCATATCAAACATCTCCAATCCAAAATCAAATCAAGAATCGGCTTTCTATTCCGCAACAAAGCCTCCTTCACTCACGCCGCCAAACTTACCCTAGTAAAACTGACTATTCTACCGATCCTCGACTTCGGCGATGTCATCTACAAAATAGCTTCCAACACTCTACTCAGCAAACTGGATGCAGTTTATCACAGTGCCATTCGTTTTGTTACTAAAGCACCTTATACGACCCACCACTGCGACCTGTAGTGCCTAGTCGGCTGCCCTCGCTACATGTTCGTCGTCAGACCCACTGGCTCCAGGTCATCTACAAGGCTATGCAGGGAAAGTGCCGCCTATCTCAGTTCACTGGTCACGATGGCACACCCACCCGCAGCACGCGCGTCCAGCAGGTGTATCTCACTGATCATCCCTAAAGCTAAAACCTCATGGACGGCCTTTCCTTCCAGTTCTCTGCTGCCTGCGACTGGAACGAATGCAAAAATCTCTTAAGTTGGAGACTTTTATCTCCCTCAACAACTTTAAAAATCTGCTATCCGAGCAGCAGCTAACCGATCGCTGCAGCTGTACATAGTCCATCTGTAAACTACCCACCAATTTACCTACCTCACCCCCCATAGCTGCTTTATTTATTTACTTTTCTGTCTCTTTTGACACCAGTATCTCTTCTTGCACATGATCATCTGATGATTTATCACTCCAGTGTTAATCTGCTAAATTGTTAATTATTCGATTTATTGCCTACCTCATGCCTTTTGCACACATTGTATATAGATTCTCTTTTTTTCTACCATGTTATTGACTTGTTTATTGTTTACTCCATGTGTAACTCTGTGTTGTCTGTTCACACTGCTATGCTTTATCTTGGCCAGGTCGCAGTTGCAAATGAGAACTTGTTCTCAACTAGCCTACCTGGTTAAATAAAGGTGAAATAAAAAAATAAAAAAAATAAAAAATAAAAAAAGGTGCACCTGTGTAATGATCATGCCGTTTTATCAGCTTCATGATATGCCACACCGGTCAGGTTAATGGATTATCTTGGTAAAGGAGAAATGCTCGCTAACAGGGATGTAATCAAATTATTGCACAACATTGTAGAGAAACACACYTTTTGTGCATATGGAACATTTCTGGGATCTTTTACTTAAGCTCATGAAACCAACACTTTACATGTTCCATTTATATTTTTGTTCAGTATACACTACTAAGGTACTAGGGTGAAGCACTTTGCATACTAAAGTGTGCTAGTGTGGATATGGAGGTATGAAGGCCTTCTGAGGAGTCGTGATGTGACACATGACAGGCAGTTGTCACAGAGAGACAGGAAGTGGATTTACTTGAGCTGCTGCAGCCAGGATATGATGCGCTTCATGTCGTCGTTGATGGTCTTCTCGATGTCGTCCAATATGGACTGATCTGGAGACAGAAAGACACAGTGGAAGTGAGTACAGTGTACGTGTGTGTCCCAGCTTACCGATGTGGTGTATGTGTGTATGCATGAGTGTGTATGTGAACCTCCCTGCTTACCAATTCCATACAGCATGGGCTGGAACATCCCTGAGTGCAGGTCTACAAAGATGTGCAGGCACTCGGAGCGTCCACAGGGCTCCAGGATTGGAATGACCAGGGTGGGCAGAGCTGTCTCTATGAACGCTGAAACACAGGCAGGGACAATAACATCACACACTGACAACATGGTTGTTTCTCTCCGCAACATTGTTCATTTCATTCTGGGTCAGTGTGGTTGGATTATTCAGTGTCTAGCTAAGTCAGAGAGGACAGACTCACAGCTGTCGCTGGGGTTGCTGCTCTTCAAGATGGCTTTCAGCTCTTGCAGCTTCTGATGGGAGCGGGCGTGCACGCTGTCAATCAAAAGCTTCTCCACTGACAAGTGGTCAATCTACAGGAGGGGGCGGAAATAACAACATCACAACAACAAAAATTGTACTGCACCATATCTGTGAGGAACTTGACGTCAGCTCACCTTCATGGCTCTCTCCATCAGTCTAGAGTCGCAGGCAGGGAGCGGAGGATCATGGGAGATCTGCAGAGGCTTGGAGCAGTCTGATTCGTCAATCTTGATGGTGACTTTGTGGACCGACGCAGTGCCCGTCTTCCTTCCCAGGACCTGTTGGCTGGAGAGGGGGAGAGAGAGGGAGAGAGAAAGAGACAAAGAAAGAGGTCAAATGATGGACCAAATTCTCTGTGATGAATGACAAAAGTATATGCATTCAACAAACCAATCAATCAGGCCTGTTAATGTGTAACTTCTTAGTGAGTAGTTGTGTGTGTGTTTCTTACTTCCAGACGGCCAGTGTGAGGCACTTGGCAGGCATGTAGCGCTCCACCTGCACCAGGTCTCCCCAGCGCTCTCGGACCAGCATGAGGGTCTGGGAGTGGAGCACCTCCAGCTGAAGAGACAGGCAGAATGAGTCTAGAAGGGACAGGGTTAAGGAAGGGATGGTCCAGGAAGATGGCATACACACTTACTCACAATACACACAGATAAAGAAATGCAGGCACACGTGATACTCACACACCCAGGCTGTGTGCGTGTGGTGACAGACTTCAGCCATGAAACCAGACTGCGCCTGTTATACTTGCTATGAAGTCACGATGAGGTTCATACAAAAAATGACAGAAACAAATCCTTGGCCATATCTAATTATTGGCGTTCTATTGAGCATAACAGTATTATAAATACATGTAGCATTACTCATTTCCCACTAAATACTATTTGAAATGTTTTAAATATTTCTGCTTGGTTCATGGAAACAAACTGATAAACCGAAAGGCAGTGTGACTGTTGGCTTTGGCAGTCATTGAAATGCTGTTGGTCCCTTGGCCTGCTGTACACATGGTCACTGTTGGTCAATATTGTATGTGAACACCCACAGACACAATTACATTCACTGCAGCAGCTCAAGCCAGACATGGCCCTGAGCTCACTGTCTGCACAGAAACAGTACACACACAGTGAAAGGATACGCAGGCAGCTGTACATATCCTGCAGTGGTTTCTCGTCTGCAAACAGGCGTGACTGCACCAGCTCATGGATGAAGTTCACTTGCATACTGTGGACCAGAGCTCTGCCATCTGGAAGGAGGGGGAAGGGGGAAGATGGAGGGGAAAATATTGAAAAAGGAGTTAGCAACAAACAAAAAAATAATGCAATCTTAAAATGTAGTTTTTTTGCAAGTAGTTGATATGTTTTTCATTCAAGTTGGATTACTCCTGAGCATCAGGACCAGAATAATTATAATTTGCTGTACATATTGTAAGAATTGAACACTCTGGATTTTTCATTTCCAAACATCTCACTAATTAGCAGTGGGATCTGTGTGTTTGTGTCGCGTCAGCAGTGGGATCTGTGTGTTTGTGTCGCAATCACATGGATTGTGTGTTTGTTCGCGTCACAGTGGGATCTGTGTGTTTGTGTCGCGTATGCAGTGGGATCTGTGTGTTGTGTCGCGTTAGCAGTGGGGATCTGTGTGTTTGTGTCGCGTAGCAGTGGGATCTGTGTGGGTTGTGTCGCGTCAGCAGTGGGATCTGTGTTTGTGTCGCGTTAGCAGTGGGATCTGTGTTTGTGTCGCGTTAGCAGTGGGATCTGTGTTTGTGTTGCGTTAGCAGTGGGATCTGTGTGTTCGGTGGTTTCAGGGTTCTAAAGTTCAACGCAACCAAGTTCTATTTTGGGAGCACTGCGCAAAAGATAAATATCCCTTTTTTTTCTCTTTTTTTTATGCTTAACAATATTTGTTCTTCTCTACACTGCTCAAACAAGATGGGCTGAAGTACTTAGAAGGACTGAGAAGCTCAGTTGTGGTGGCATTTTAAAAAGGACATTATATTCCAAAATACAATTATGCTGACACCATATTTCTCAAATGATTTGTTACAATTATTTTAACATATTGGACATGGTCCATATTATCAGGTATGCTATTAGCAATAAGCATTATCACTTGTAGCCCAACTGATGCAGCACAGTGGCTATAAATAAATAGGCTGAAGCATGGGGTTGCCTATCTGCAGTTACCCCTTTGGGCTAATTATTAGCTAGATCCCAAATGTGATCTTTTAACTAGTTAGCATCCTATTGATGAATTTTATGTCCCCCCCAAAAAACTGAAAATAATGTAGGTCTACTTGTTTGGGTAACTGGTCCCGTGTGGCTCAGTTGGTAGAGCATGGCGCTTGCAACGCCAGGGTTGTGGGTTCAATTCCCACGGGGGGACCAGGATGAATATGTATGAACTTTCCAATGTGTAAGTCGCTCTGGATAAGAGCGTCTGCTAAATGACTTAAATGTAAAATGTAATGTAACTTGGGATAAACCACCACCCGGGTTAACACTGCCTGTACTTCTCACAGAAACAACTTCATACCATAATTCCCCCCCAACACGTTCCCTGGTTACCACTACGCTTGATCAACTAAAATGTATATCTGTCTCATCAAAAAAATGTAAGTCACTCAAAAAAACAGATTGAGGTATGGTGGCGTTTTACCCCAAGTTACCCTACAATTGATCCGTGTTACAGTTACCCACACTCACAGCAAATTGCAGAGCGGTAACACTTCTAAAAACCCCAGGTTTAAAAAGATGCAGTTCACACATAATTCAATAAAGTAGGAATCGAAAGCTGGGATCAAAACTCTGTTTTCCCCGCGATTGCAAGACTTGTTGTGCATTGACTGCTTGTCAGAATGCATGTCTCCCCTCGCTATGGCACTCGTAACTTGAATGCACCTCGAGAGGAATATTTATCTCGCATAGGACACACAACAAGCCGACTAGGWAAATAGAATAATTATTCTACTATGGGGTAGTCAGAATTTTCTATTCATTACTCGTTTGGTTTGTAGAGGAAAAGTAAATGTGGACTGTTCTAGCATCTTCAAAGTGAGCCTTAGCATAATTTTCTTCTTCATGTAAAAAATATTTTTTGTTATGGCAACTATAATTTTGTCGTGGTGCAGCGCCGCATATAAATGACCGCAGCAGAAACACTGGCATGTTGTTTATGCAACGGGCATGTTCTGAATCAGATAGATTACTCTAAAATATTTGTCTAAATGTAACATCTATGCATCTATTCAAATTCTATTACGGTCCCCTAGGAAACACTGACCAGCACTTTGGTTCCTACCATGCCATAACTCTTACCTGGCTTATCATTTGTCGTCATGTCAAACAACACCAATCATAGAAATATAATTATTATTCTAATTCTATGATTCCAACAGTTGACTCGAGTGTTTTGATCTACAATGCTTAAATTTTAAAGTTACGTTAAATCACAATATTTGGTTGAAAAATCCCAATTAGATTTTTTGCCCATATCGCCCTAACAACCWGGTAACTTTACCATTATGCAAACATTTGGTGGCAAAGAAACTAAAAAGAATATGCTCAGATGATGTGCTTCAAAATAAGTAAGATTCATATATGCCCAATGTAGGCCCTCTCTCAATCAATTGAAAATATATTTTTTTTTCTGGTGCTGCTAAATGTAATGTGGTGCTCGTAACTTTTTAAGTTAGTAGTATCAGTGCTCCCAAGTATGTTTTTTAACTGGGTACGTTAGTAGCGGGTTCTGTGTGCTTGGTGCGTGAGTAGCGGGTTCTGTGTGTTTGGGTGCGTTGAGTAGCGGGTTCTTGTGTGTTGGTTGCGTGAGTAGCGGGTTCTGTGTGTTTGGTGCGTGAGTAAGCGGGTTCTGTGTGTTTGGTGCGTGGGGAGTAGCGGGTTCTGTGTGTTTTGGTGCGTGATGTAGCGGGTTCTGTGTGTTTGTGCGTTAGTAGCGGGTTCTGTCTGTGTTTGGTGCGTTAGTAGCGGGTTCTGTGTGTTTGGTGCGTTAGTAGCGGGTTCTGTGTGTATTTGAGTGTCTGTTAGTAGCGGGTTCTGTGTATTTGGTGCGTTAGTAGCGGGTTCTGTGTATTTGGTGCGTGTAGCGGGTTTGTGTATTTGTGCGTTAGTAGCGGGTTCTGTGTATTTGGTGCGTTAGTAGCGGGTTCTGTGTGTTTGGTGCGTTAGTAGCGGGTTCTGTGTATTTGGTGGCGTTAGTAGTGGGTTCTGTTGTGTTTGGTGCCTTGGTCAAGCAGGTGTTGTGTATCTTACCTCCAGTCTCCTTGTCCTCAACCAGTATCTCCAGCTTCAACAGTCTCCAGGGAATATCTGGGTCATCACCCATCACCGTCAGTGTGGCCTCAAACTCCCCCTCCACACGGAACTTCAACGCCCATTAGCTACGAGACACACAATGAGGTTGGCCAGCTTTGTGTGTGTGTGCCTGTCTGTCTGTCTGTCTGTCTGTGTGTGGTGTCTTTCTGTGTGTGTGTGTGTGTGTGTGTCTCTTTGTGTGTGTGGTGTGTGTGTCTCTCTGTGTGTGTGTCTCTCTGTGTGTGTGTGTGTGTCTCTCTGTGTGTGTGTGGTGTGTGTGTTTCTGTGTGTGTGTCTGTGTGTGTGTGTCTCTCTGTGTGTGTGTGTGTGTGTGTGTTGTGTGTGTGTGTGTGTGTCTCTCTGTGTGTGTGTGTCTCTCTGTGTGTGTGTGTGTTGTTTGGTGTGTGTGTGTGTGTGTTGTGTGTGTGTCTTGTGTGTGTGTGTTGTTTCTCTCTGTGTGTGTGTTGTGTGTGTGTGTGCTGTGTGTGTGGTGTGTGTGTGTGTGTGTGTGTGTGTGTGTGTGTGTGTGTGTGTGTTGTGTGTGGTGTGTCTCTCTGTGTGTGTGTGTGTGTGTGTCTGTGTGTGCTCTGTGTGTGTCTCTGTGTGTGTGTCTCTGTGTGTGTGTCTCTGTGTGTGTGTCTCTGTGTGTGTGTCTCTGTGTGTGTGTCTCTGTGTGTGTGTCTCTGTGTGTGTGTTGTGTGTCTCTGTGTGTGTGTGTGTTCTGTGTGTGTGTGTGTGTGTGTGTTCTCTCTCTGTGTGTGTGTGTGTGTCTCTTGTGTGTGTGTGTGTGTGTGTGGTGTGTGTGTGTGTGTGTGTGGTGTGTGTGTTGTGTGTGGTTTTCTGTGTGTGTGTGTGTGTTGTGTCTCTGTGTGTGTGTGTGTGTGTGTGTCTCTCTGTGTGTGTGTGTGTGTCTCTGTGTGTGTGTGTGTGTCTCGTGTGTGTGTGTGTGTCTCTGTGTGTGTGTGTGTGTGTGTGTGTGTCTCGTGTGTGTGTGTGTGTGTTGTGTGTGTGTGTCGTGTGTGTGTGTGTGTGTGTCTCTGTGTTGTGTGTGTGGTGTGTGTGTTGTGTGTGTGTGTGTGTGTGTGTGGTGTGTTTCTCTGTGTGTGTGTGTGTGTGTTCTTGTTGTGTGTGTGTGTGTGTGTGTCTCTGTGTGTTGTGTGTTGTGTGTCTCTCTGTTGTGGTGTGTGTGTCCTCTGTGTGTGTGTGTGTGTGTCTCTCTCCCTGTGTGTGTGTGTGTGTGTGTGTCTTCTCTCTCTGTGTGTGTGTGTGTGTGTCTCTCTCTTGTGTGTTGTGTGTGTGTGTTGTGTGTCTCTCTGTGTGTGTGTGTGTGTGGTGTCTCTGTGTGTGTGTGTGTGTGTGTGCTCTGTATGTGTGTGTGTGTCTGTGTGTGTCTGCTGTGTGTGTGTGTCTGGTGTGTGTGTGTGTGTCTGCGTGTGTGTGTCTGACTCGTGTGGGTCTGCGTGTGTTGTCTGCGTTGTGTGTGTGTGTTGTGTCTGTGTCTCTGTGTGTGTGTGTCTGTCTGTGTGTGTGTCTGTCTGTGTGTGTGTCTGTCTGTTGTGTGTGTCTGTCTGTCTGTGTGTCTGTCTGTCTGTGTGTCTGTCTGTGTGTGTGTCTGTCTGTGTGTGTGTCTGTCTGTGTGTGTGTCTGTCTGTGTGTGTGTCTGTCTGTGTGTGTGTCTTGTGTGTCGTCGTCTGCTGTCTGTGTGTGTGTTGTCTGTGTGTGTGTCTGTGTGTGTGTCTGTCTGTGTGTGTGTCTGTCTGTGTGTCTGTGTGTGGTGTGTCTGTCTGTGTGTTGTCGTCTGTCTGTGTGTCTTGTCTGTGTGTCTGTCTGTTGTTCTGTCGTGTCTGTCTGTGTGTGTGTGTCTGTCTGTGTGTGTGTCTGTCTGTGTGTCTGTCTGTCTGTGTGTCTGTCTGTCTGTGTGTCATCCTTACCCACGGTGAGGTTGGCTAGCTGAGGTGGTAGGTCTGTCGTGACAAGACGATGTCGAAGGATTTGATTGAGCTGGTTCAAGGTTGTCTGCTTCTCCACCTTAGTGATGGGGTCTGGAGG
The DNA here is from genome assembly GCF_002910315.2 of Salvelinus sp. IW2-2015. NCBI lineage: Eukaryota > Metazoa > Chordata > Actinopteri > Salmoniformes > Salmonidae > Salvelinus > Salvelinus sp. IW2-2015. The sequence continues at coordinate 18,160,090 of NC_036875.1, read as the reverse complement.
AATGATCTTGTCCTACACACACAGCTGTCAATGCACTGGGCCAAACAGGGCTTCAGATTTCTCTGTCCCTATTCCACACTCCAGTCCAGTTGGTGGCGGTAACGCACTACTAAAGATTTCTGTGTTTGTGCACATAATGTACATCGCACGCAACTGACAGAGTACATACATGAACAACAGCATTTTTGGCCAAACTAGACAGGCACCGAGGCTACTTCAACCATAGTGGCTTACGAACACAAAGGCATCAGGTGTCTCATTCTATTTGACCACTATTTAACCAGGCAAGTCAACTGAGAACCAGCTTTCAATTAAAATAAGAGGGCAGGTCAAGAGGTCAAAACAATAGACTATGGGGGAAAAAATGAAAATGAACACAGACTAGTTAGGAGTGTCTTACCCGTATGCAGGTGGGCAGGCGAGGGTATGACCCGGTGGTGAGCACGTCGATTGCGAACGGGATGGCAAAGCTGGGCAGGCGGGCGTGCACCAGGGCGTCCCTTGCCAACGATGCCAGCCTATCAGCCGTGTCCACAAATAGGAAGGCCTGCTGGTCCAGAAAGCTGGATATCATCTGTTACCGTGAAAACAGGAGGTTAGGGGTTAAAGGTCAGGTTAGCTTATGACCGTACTCAGTATTATTTTGAATTATGTGCAAGTAGGCCTAACTCAAAGTTAAACATAAACACTGCATTGATGTCAGTGTGGAAAATTCTGAAAAGTTTTATGTGAAAAGGTGAGAGTTATGTGCATAACTCAAGATAGTATCTGGTCGTCTATGCCCACTTTGAGAGTGTTTGGTGTAGTGTACTGTAGTCTAGCATACATACCGCACACTTCTCCACCTTCCCGGCGTTGCTGGCCCATTTCACTAGGGCAAGGAGACGCACAAACAGCTGCCTGGTCCGACTGGAAAACTGGACAATCTCGATTTTTCTGTAAGAAACAGTAGAAAATACAGGCATGAAGAAGATGTCACATACAACAACATTCCCAATTTGACAAGTCAATTTAATCAGTGAGTACACACAGTGAAACAAGAGACACACATACCTTTCCATGTCTGTTTTTCTGGGAAGACTGCAAGAAAGACAGAAACAGTATTGGTAACTTTCAGGTATTACGTAATTTTACAATTTATGAAATCATTATGAAAATGAAGGAATCTCAATTAATAAAGACGCATTGCATTGAACGGGGTCTCGTCATGACTTACAGTTCACCCAACAGGGTGATTTCATGGTAGGTCCTCTGCAGGAGAAACTCAATCAGCAGGCTCAGCCGGACCCCTTGGGTGGCCGGGGGTCCGGGAGGTGGCGGCTGGGTGGCCGAGGTGGTACCCCCGATAGGGACCAGTTGCCCATCTGATCCAATCTGCACCGGAGCCATTTTAAAATAACAAGGCAAGCTCCACGGATGGAGACCGAAAAAATGTAAAACTATCGACTCGCAATTACTTTGAACTGGTACCAATCTTACACGTATTCTACACCATTTCGCGCAAAATAGTTATTTAGTAGGGGCTCGGCGACTTCGCCCCATAAAAAAGTCGCAAATATCCGCGTTTTAATTGCTTATTACAGAAAAGATTCAACGCTGTTCAACCGCCATCTTTGCAGCCTGACGGGAAGTGATCACGGTTTGGTGGAAAGGAAGACCCGGATACGGATTTTAGAGAAACAATGGAAGGAGTCGCCCGTGAGAGTTTACTCTGCTGTTCCAAGATCAGTATTCATTCCCTAGATTTGTCAATTAGTTCAGACCATAAACAATCACTGGCCCCTGATCAGAGCCAGTGTTTTCGTGAGCGATAATTAAGGTATTTTGACTGTTTATACGACTTTTATAATATGCCCTGTCATTTCGTATGGGATACTGTGCATGACATTTTAGTAAGATAGATCATATAACAGATACACCTTATTTGTCCCTGAGGAGAACACACAGACAAAACAAAATAAAGGAAAAAACAAAGAGACACACACCAGTATAAATGTTATATATTTGAAGATTGATGTGTATTGTCCCTATAAAATAAATGTAATGAAAAATAAATTAAATAAAGGTTATGCGATGCAATTCATTTCAATTCCTCATGGACCTGAAACTGGCTGGTGATAAAGAAAAGCATGACAAGACATGGATTATGTTGGCAGTGGCAGGGTCAGTGGTAAAGGTATTAGGATGGAATTCTGATTTGAATAACTGCTGAATCCTCAATTCCCAGAGGCAGGAAATAGGAATTACTTTTCCATTCCATTCCCTTCCATTTCATTTTCACAGGATGATACATAGCTTTAAGTCAATACGACATGGCTGCAAAATAACATGGCAATCAAAACATTAACACATAATCTAACTGTGAAACAAACAAGATAATCATTAAAAATATATATTTCCAAAACGCTACATCCACATATTTTTCAACTTTCTGTGTTTTTTGTCATCAGAAACTTTTTCTTATGGGTACCTTCATGTGTGTGTAATATATTACTGTTCTCAGATTCTTTATTAATTGATTTTAGTTGTGAATTAAAATGTGTTTTTTTTGCAAAACGCTATATAAATATTTGGACATTGACCAAGTTATCATTTTAGCTGTCTACCACAGCATATTGGAGTTAAAATTAAATAATGAAAATGAGCTGAAAGTGCAGACTTCCAGGTTTAATTTGAAGATATTTACAGTTGAAGTCAGAAGTTTACATACACCTTAGCCAAATACATTTCAACTCAGTTTCACAATTCCTGACATTTAATCCTAGTAAAAATGCCCTGTCTTTGGTCAGTTAGGATCACCACTTTATTTGAAGAATGTGAAATGTCAGAATAATAGTAGAGAGAATGATTTATTTCAGCTTTTATTTCTTTCATCACGTTCCCAGTGGGTCAGAAGTTTACAAACACTCAATTAGTATTTGGTAGCATTGCCTTTACATTGTTTAACTTGGGTCAATCGTTTCAGGTAGCCTTCCACAAGCTTCCCACAATAAGTTGGGTGAATTTTGGCMTATTCCTCCTGACAGAGCTGGTGTAACTGAGTCAGGTTTGTAGGCCTCCTTGCTCAGAACACACACTTTTTCAGTTCTGCCCACAAGTCTTCTATAGGATTGAGGTCAAGGCTTTGTGATGGCCACTCCAATACCTTGACTTTGTTGTCCTTAAGCCATTTTGACACAACTTTGGAAGTATGTTTGGGGTCATCGTCCATTTGGAAGACCCATTTGCGACCAAGCTTTAACTTCCTGACTGATGTCTTGAGATGTTTCTTCAATATATTCACATAATTTTCATTCCTAATGATGCCATCTATTTTGTGAAGTGCACCAGTCCCTCCTGCAGCAAAGCACCCCCACAACATGATGCTGCCACCCACGTGCTTCACGGTTGGGATTGTGTTCTTCGGCTTGCAAGCCTCCCCCTTTTTCCTCCAAACATAACGATGGTCATTATGGCCAAAGAGTTCTATTTTTGTTTCATCAGACCAGAGAACATTTCTCCAAAAAGTACAATCTTTGACCCCATGTGCAGTTGCAAACCGTAGTCTGACTTTTTTATGGCAGTGTTGGAGTGGTGTTTATGGTGTTTATACTTGCGTACTATTGTTTGTACAGATGAACATGGTACCTTCAGGCGTTTGGAAATTGCTCCCAAGGATGAACCAGACTTGTGGAGGTCTACAATAGTTTTTTCTGAGGTCTTGGCTGATTTCTTTTGATTTTACCATGATGTCAAGCAAAGAGGCACTGAGTTTGAAGGTAGGCGTTGAAATACATCCACAGGTACACCTCCAATTGACTCAAATGATGTCAATTCGCCTATCAGAAGTTTCTAAAGCCATGACATYATTTTCTGGAATTTTCCAAGCTATTTAAAGGCACAGTCAACTCAGTGTATGTACATTTCTGACCCACTGGAATTGTGATACAATGAATTATAAGTGAAATAATCTGTCTGTTAACAATTGTTGGAAAAATTACTTGTGTCATGCACAAAGTAGATGTCCTAACCGAATTGCCAAAACTATAGTTTGTTAACAAGAAATTTGTGKAGYRGTTGAAAAACAAGTTTTAATGACTCCAACCTAAGTGTATGTAAACTTCCGACTTCAACTGTACATCCAAATCGGGTGAACAGTGTAGGAATTACAGCACGTTTTATATGTGGTCCCCCCCCCTTTTAAGGGACCAAAAGTAATGGGACAATTGGCTGCTCAGTTGTTCCATGACCAACTGTGAATTATTCCCTCATTAGTTAATTTACAAGTAAGCAGATACAAGGTCTAGAGTTGATTTCAAGTGTGGCTTTTGCATTTGGAATCTGTTGCTGTAAACACTCAACATGAAGTCCGAAGAGCTGTCACTGCCAGTGAAACAAGCCATCATTAGGCTGAAAAATATAAACAAACCCATCAGAGAGCTAGCAAAAAAATTGGATGTGGCCAAATCAACTATTTGGTACCTTCTTAAGGTAAAAATTGTAAAAATGGACATAGTGTTTTGGAAATAAACTCTTCAAATAACTGTCAAAGTCTCTTATTGCATTACATGGCTGCCTTGTCTGGAAAAGTGACAAAGCTCTGGGGAGAACAGAGAAAGCAGATAATGGTCAGATTATGGATTTACCAGATTGCTTCACCTACTTGTAGATTTCAAGAACAACTGTGCCCTGGCTGAAATGTCAAACCACTGACAGGACAGAGGACAGGCATGAGGGTTGATGCACAAAAGAGGAGATAAAGGGAAAGTGCTGGAACACACACAAACAATTATCCACACACATGCACCCACAAACAGGCACACACACACACACACACACACACACACAGCTGTAGAGGGAAAATGTGTGTGCAGGGGTTAATCCCGCTCTAGCCGCTGGACTATGGCTGTCTAGTGAGTCAGCAGTTGAGCGCTTTCTCTAGCTGTTGTCTCCCAACAGTAGTTCATAGTTCATTCATTCATACTGTGCAGGTCTCTGATCCTAACCAAAGGTAATTGTACACTGGACTTCAAGTCTTTGAGTATTTCCTTTTATCTTCTTCTACAATGAACAAAAACATAAACGCAACATGTAAAGTGTTGGTCCCATGTTTCATGAGCTGAAATAAAAGATCACAGAAATGTTCCATACGCACAAAAAGCTTATTTCTCTCAAATATTGTGCACAAATCTGTTTACATCCCTGTTAGTGAGCATTTCTCCTTTGCATAGATAATCCATCCACCTGACAAGTGTTGCATATCAAGAAGTTGGTGCTGGGGACAATAAAAGGCCACTGTAAAATGTACACCATAGCTGTTGCCAGATAACTTAATGTTAATTTATCTATCATAAGCCGCCTCCAACGTCGTTTTAGAGAATTTTGCAGGACGTCCAACCGGCCTCACAACCGCAGAGTATGTGTATGGCGTTGTGTGGGCGAGCGGTTTGCTGATGTCAACGTTGTGAACAGAGTGCCCCATAGCGGTGGTGGGGTTATGGTATGGGCTGGCATAAGCTACGGAAAACAAACACAATTGCATTTTATCAATGACAATTTGAATGCACAGAGATACCGTGACTAGATCCTGAGGCCCATTGTCGTGCCATTCATCTGCCGCYATCACCTCATKTTTCATGGAAGGCCCTATGTCACAMGGATCTGTACACGATTTCTGGAAGCAAATTTTTTTTCCAGTTCTTTCATGCCTGCATACTTACCAGACATGTCACCCATTGAGCTTGTTTGGGATGCTCTGGATTGACGTGTACGACAGAGTGTTCAAGTTCCCTCCAATATCCAGCAACCTTCTTGAAGAGGAGTGGGACAACATTCCACAGGACACAATCAACAGCCTGATCAATTCTATGTGAAGGAGATGTGTCACGCTGCATGAGGCAAATGGTAGTCACACCAGACACTGACTGGTTTTAAGATCTACGCCCTAGGTACTGTATCTATGACCAACAGATGCATATCTGTTTTCCCATTAATGTGAAATTCATAGATTAGGGCCTAATTTATTCATTTCAATTGACTGATTTCATTATATGAACTGTAACCTAGGGATCTTCAGCAATTTAGAGGGGCTCAATACATCAAGCAAATGAGGTGAACACTATCTAAACATTTGCCTTTTTCACACAGACACACACACAGAGTGAGAGACAAAGTTTAGTAACCTGACCCCTCCTCATCTGTCTATGAGCTGATGTACCAGCATCCTCCTCACATTCTACAGATACGTGTTGGAAGGGCTAGCCCTCTTGTTGCCAGATGATTCCAGGGGCAGCGGGACCACTTGGCCCTTCCCAAGAGTGGTTGCCATAAGATAACAACCTACCTTTATGACTGTTTATACTGAACTGCACTGAGGTTGGAATGCAATCATGGTTACATTAAGACACTGTGGAGCTGGAACGAGATATGGGTAAGAAAATGTACCTCAATGCAGGGGTGGGATATGCCACTGGACTCCAAATTTTACCTTTATCCACCTTGCTCTACCGAGAAGATTGAAATACTGCTAGTTTTCCCAGAAAACTGCCCTTTTCGTCCTCACGCTAACGAGCAGTAGCCACAGCAGCAATTATGGAATGGCACGTCGCGTTGAACAACAAAGGAGCTGATTGGCTGACACTGCCATTACTAACGGTGTCTTAATGTAACCATGATTGCGTTCCGACCTCAGTGCACAGTATAAAAAATCGTAAAGGTAGGTTTGGTATCTTCTGGCACCCACTCTTGGGAAGGGCCAAGGGGACCCGCTGCACCTGGAAGGGGACACCTTTTGGGGGCCTTGTTCAAATTAAAAATGATTGCTTCATTGAAGAATGCATTGATTTCACTAATCATGTCAGATCAGTAATCACCCACATGAAAGAATAAAGGAAGAATAAAGGAAGGGATGTATTTCAATGTGTCCTATTGGTATTTGAATAGAGCCTTAACAGAGCCGTTTTACTCCTTGGGCCAATTGAAATGTGTCTTATTAGCCCAATAATAAACAATTTATGATAGGTCATATTCATCTATAAATATTTATCTCTGACCAATTTATATGTTTTCAATGTCCGCTGATTTTTGTTGTTGAATATCTGACCAACAGACTCAACAACAGATCCATGACAGTAGGAGGCGATATATAGGCCTACAAACACCCTTTTTGGTTCAACAAGCGTTGAAATCGGGGTTTAAATAAAATCCTGGATAAGCGAATCCAATATCGGGGTTAGAGTCAACCATCTACATTGTATGGATTTTTGACCATTCAGCACGGGTTCCATTTGCAAAGTGATGCTACACAGAAGAGCTAGTAGTTGGCTCGCTAACTAATGTTGACGGTTGGAGTTCGAAAGGCGTTTGGCATCTGTTTTCACCAGCGACGTTGTTCAGGGCTGTGCTTCCGCCATGTTGAAGCGGTTCTCTGCTAGCAGCAAGCTGTGACTGACTGGCTAGGACCGAACTGACTAGATAGAGTCGGGGGGGCTGCTACCGCGCTGGTGACGCAGGAAAAACACCCAAGATATGACCAAAAAAAACCAAGGAACCAGGTTATTCTAACAGACAGTTGAGCTTAATATGAAATAGCAGTATATAGGACACATTTATGTCATAAACAACGACACAATCGTCAAGGCTGGAGTAGTTCGTGAATAGAGAAGTCCTATCAAATTCCTGGTAAGTTGTTAGCAGCTAGTTTGCTAGCTAACTTAGCTTGCGCTCTTAACATTGTCAACTGGTGTAGTGTGGGTATGGCAGCTGACTTGGTAACATTAGCTAGCTATTTCTTTTGTTTGACATTTTATTGGCCTGAAATACATTGATACACGTCTTTAATCATTGAAGAATTCAACTTGGATTGTAAACGTGCTAAGTTAGTTGGTTCTGGCAGAAGGTAGCTAACGTTGGCTAGCTAGTTAGCCAAGTTTACTGACTCACTCACTGTCAGAGCAGGGAAAACGGGTCTTCAATGTGGAGTTAACTATTTTGATCGCTAAACAACTAGCTAACGTTGTTGAAAGCCGGGTCGATATCAGACAGATAATGTTCGCTTGCTTGCTAGTTAGTTGACGTTTAAGTTATCTAGGTAATGGCAGGCGGTTCCCCACCCTGAACCCTAAGTAATGTCTGAGTTTTAATATGGTTTCAATCGTGAAATGTCGCACAGTGACATAAACTAACTAGTCAACGTTGGCTAGGTGAACTAACGTTAACTAGTACCACATACAATTATTTCTCTATGGACGTGGTTGCGCGGCCTACTCCAAAACAACTACAGTAGCTAACGTTAGCTACATAACTACAGTTAGCTCAGCTAGCTAGCTCACGTTATCGAGTTCGCTAACTAGCCCCTTCTCTGCTGAATGCAAATGTTTCTTAACAAGCAATTCGTAATGTGTCTGTAAATCTAGCCAGATATCTAGCTACCTATCCGTACCCAAATGAACTTGCATCAACGGTTAGTTAACGCTAGTTGGTCAGGCCAAAGGCCCGGAAAACTGCGATTGGAAACCAGGCCTTCAAGGGGCAGTTCGCACTGCGATATCAGACTTTCTATAAGTCATATTAGCCGTATAGGAGTGCTGTTAGCTTCCTAATTTAGCTAGCTAGCTGTTTTTACCAAAGTTTTCGATTTGCGATGTTTAAAGATATGCCATTCTGACTTCAGAATACGATATTTATTTCCTTTATGAATCAACTCAGATCAGAGCCAACCTAACGTTAGCTAGATACGTTGACATGTTGATCTTGTTCGAAGTATTTTATGTATCTAGATAGCTAGATAGCAAGATGAAGCAGCATAATCATGGACGTGTAGGGTCAATTGTGATATTTATTTGTATAACTTGTAAACGAGTGCGTCAACAAGCTTATCAATTACTGGTCAACGTCTTTGAAAAGTTATAGTTATACTACCTATTCAGTGATTGTTTTTGTAGCTAGTGATCTTACCATAATGATGGAAGACATACATAGCTAATCAGCTAGCTAACTAGATCAGTAGCATTTATTTATTTATTTGTTACCTCCAATGTCATCATGGACATAGCTGATATCGGAGTCTGATTTAGGAGTAGACTGTCAGTTTGGCTATTACTGTTTTGTGGCCCATGTCATCCGTGATATAGCTGTAGTTAAAGGCCCATTTCATAACATAACATGGCATAGCCAGCCAGTGATGTTTAGAGTGCTAGCTAGCCCGACAGGCCGCAACAGCATTTCTGTGTTATTAGCCTTCCAGTGAGAGACTGAAAGATGTTGAACAGAGGATGACCACCGTGTCTAACAATGCCATTCAGTATGGATTCATTTTCAATACATAGTTACTGATTGAAATGAATGGTAATCCAACTGTAGCCTACATAATGTTTTGAGCTGGGCTTTCTAGGCTAGGAAATATATTTTAATAGAAGCAGTTTAATGGCATGTTTCTGACGTCAGTGGCCACCTGCAGAAAGAACAGGAAATGTCTCAGTTTCAGTATCCTCAAAATGTCCTTACTGGCTGGGCTGACAGCTGTGTGCTGCTGGCTCTCATTTGTGCCACTGCTTGCTGTTTGCTATACATAAGTTGCAACTTGTCACTCCTATCTTGAAGGGATAGTGCAAGATTTTGGCAACTTAGCCCTTTTTCTACTTAGTCAGATGAACTCATCATGGATACTATTTTTATGTCTCTGCGTGCAGATTGAAGGAAGTTGTAGGAAGTTTTGCAACCCGTTGCTATCTAGTGTTGGTGTGATGACTAAGTCTACAGCAACCTCTTGTGTCTAGTGCCAATTTTAGAATTTATCCTACCATTTCTACTGATCTGCATGCCAGTTATGATTTTCATATGTGCAGTACAACTAATTGTCTATTGAATGTCTAATTGCCCAGAAACGGGAGAATTCCATAGCTTGTTAAACAGAGGAGCTTTCTATTAGCATCGCAGAGCTCCACTATAGGCCTACCTACATCAGATTTGTATTTATTTAACTAGGCAAGTCAGTTCAGAACAGATTTTTATTTACAATGACGGCCAAACCCGGACGATTCTGGGCCAATTGTGCGCCGCCCTATGGGACTCCCAATCACGGCCGGATGTGATACAGCCTTGATTTGAACCAGGGACTGTAGTGACGCCTCTTGCACTGAGATGCAGTGTCTTAGACTGCTCGGGAGCCCAGATGAGCAAAGCCGCACCAAGGCTCTGTCCAAGGTGTTGAATCCAGCGTGGTCTTCACTCCTTTTAAAACGCATTTATAGATCTTTGTATTGTACTTAGGGATTTTTGCCATTGTTTGGTTGAATTTGTTTGGCATGCATCCTTGGTGATTGTAAGTAATTCCTTTGATGTTATGCCTCTTAATGCATTATGTATATTTGCCTGAAATATGCTGTTGTGGTTAGCTGTGTTAATGCAATGGTCATTTTGATATCTGCATTTTGAAGTTGTCCTTATTGTGACTTGATGGCCTGAATTTAGTGGCTTTAATATGTTTAGTGTTTTGATTTATGGACAATATTCCTTTGCGTTTTCATCAAGATAGAATCATAATTTCGTTGTGATGTGACACTTCCTTGCCGTTTTCAATTGCATTTATCAGACGTTTCAATTGTTTTTCTATGGAAATTTTGTTACAACACTTGGAAATGTTAGTTATAACTCTTTGTTAATGTGTATAAATTGCACCTCATTACTTGCATTTTTGTCGAACCGTTCCATTAAAACGGGCTACAGAATTAAAAGGGCTGAATAATAAATGTGATTTAAATATAAAATGTTATTGCAGAATACAAGGTTCAGTTCGTAAAAAGACTGAGATGACTGTTAGGCCTACCAACAGCCCTAAACATAACTGAATGTAATAAAAAAGGACTTATTTCTGTATGATCAAGTCCATATCTGCTGCTGAGAATTTTAGTCTCCTTAGTCTCCTGTCTCCCCAGTCTCTTATTCCAAATCCTCTGCAACACACACACGTTCAMATTACTACTTACTGAAATTTACTGCCATGAACATCACAAGGTTATATCATTTTGTATTGAAAATCTCATCTTACCGATTTTTTTTGTGAGTTTTTTTTGTTGTGATTCTTGTCTCTGCTTCCCATTGCCGAGACACATATCTGCGCCATATTTGGAGACTTAACTGCACACAGGCTTCCGAGTGGTATGTTGCCAGCCGGCTGCGTGAGGGGATCGACTTAATGTGTGAAAGATATGTTCACATAGATATATGGATCCAAATACTGAAAGCATTACACATGCAACCTTCTGCAGACTGTCATCTTTCACTGGCAGGCTCTCCCAACAGTGGATAATGGAGGCCCCCTGATTTCTCTGTCTTCATGTTCATTGCGCAGCGCTGTGAATTTTGATGACCAAAGGGAGGTTGCCTTGAGCTAGAACAGCTGCATTTCAGAGTCCTCGGTCCCTATCCAGTGACACACAGACAGACCCAAGTTGCTCTCCTCAAAGTTCTCTGGCTTCATCAAAAAAGATGTTGCTTGAAAATCGGACAGAGAACTCGGACTTCAGCACCCCCTTGTACAGCATCCCCATGTACTGACAGTGTGTCGCGTTGACAGCCCTTTGAGTTGCTTGAAGTAGCGGAACTTTCCACTTTGAATATCCCGCAAGTAGACTTCTAGCTTGGCAGGGAATGCCTTATGTGCATGGAACAGATCCAGCACTGTCTGGCCTGCACCCTGCAGGCACAGGTTGAGCTCATTGAGGTGACCTGTTATGTCAGTGAGAAACATCCAGTTTTACAAGCCAATCCTCATCCTCAAGCTCTGGGTAGTTTTGGCCAGAAAGGCTTCAAATGTATCCAAACACTCCACGAACCGTTCCAGAACCTTCCCTCCACTTAACCACCTGACACTGCAGTGGAGAGGCAAGTCTTTGTGGATTTGTTCAAGCGCTTCCAGCAGTGACTGACACTGTGACATATGAGCGAGCAACAAGGGAATTCACAATTTTAATTACAGTAGCCATTACAGTACCTAAATCRGAATTTGAATTCTTGGAACACAGTTTCTCTTGGTGAATGATAGTGAAATTTAACCACGGGGTGGCCAATCATATCTTCAATCAGCTTTACGAATCCTGTTTCCCCACCATAGTGGGGGCACGGTTAGTTGTAATAGTGAATATGTTCTTAATTTCGAAACCTCCTCAAAATGATCCGTGAAGGCTTTTTTGCTACACCTTCCCCTTTAGTGTTAACATGTATCGGTTTTAGACAAAGCAGCTACTTGCGTACCTGCTCTGTCACAGTATCTTGCAACTACTGCCAGATGTGTAATGTCATTCACATCCACACTCTCATTAAGAGCCACGCTGAACACAGGTGCATCTTTTAACTCTACAGTTTGCAACTCCTTTACCCTTTCAGCTATTTTGGGAACATGCCTTTCAACAGTTCTGGCAGACACATGCATGTCTTATCTTTGAGAAGATTGTGTCTGTTAGGCAATCCATCAAATAAAGCCTATGAACTACCGAGGAAAGCCTTGATATATTCCCCATCAATAAATGGTTTTCCATGTTTAGCAATGCACTGCGCAATTTTTTAATGAAAAAAACCCACAGTGCCTTGCTTTTCATACCTGGACACGGCCCTCTTGATTCCTTCTGCCTGGTCCGCATGTCTCGTTTCAAAATGCAATGTGCACTTGATGTCTGACAAATAGCAGTTTTACAACAGAGCGCAAACAGCCTGGCCCTAAAGTAAAAGGAATCAGAGGCAATAAATGAGTGGACGTTTGCCTTATTTTTCTTTGCTGATGACATTTTGTGCCCTTAACTTTTTTTTAAATAACTTAAGGTTTGCTATCTGTTAGCTATGTGAAAGCTAGTCTCATCTTCAGTGCCGCCTATATAATTTAAATATTTGTATTATTTTGGGGGGGTGGGATGACTTGCCAAGCATTGGCTTGCCACGGCAAATACCCTCGCGTGCCAAGGCTGGCTCGCGTGCCTTAGGTTGCCGACCCCTGGTCTACAGGAACAGCTAGCATGCTAGTTGTTCCCATGACTGGAAGTCAACATGAACTATTCCCATAGACTTCCAGTCATTGCGCTAACCCTGGTTAGCAATTGCTTTAACACTAGTTGGCAACTTCGAACTGTAAAAACACATTGTATCCATGAGTTAATCTGACTCTGGGTAAATCGAAAAAAGGGACCTAAATGCCAAAATCTCACACGGTCCCTTTTAAAGGGTGTCTTGGCAGACCCCTGGTGTACAAAAAAGTTAAATATTTTTTTGGGGGGATGTTGACAATGACTTAGCAGGGGTGGCCTTTTATGAAGGAAAKATCATGTTAGAATACATGATCAAACCCTCATGTTCCAATACTTGTGTGGATTGGATTTCCAATCATATTGTCTATCTTTGCCAGGCAGGACTGGTGTCGTCCCTGTGTTCAGGAGGATGCAACATACTGGACTTTGCAGATAGAAATGCCATGAATAGATAATCAGACATGATTCAGTATTTGACATGTCAAAGAAAGGCATGTCTGTCTATTCTAATCAATATATTTATATTTGAGTTGTGCCAGACTGAGCACTAGCCAGTGCCCAGGCTTCCAGCTGGGCGTAGAGGACCGAGAGAGTAAACAATACTCATCATTATGGCTCATGGCCTTATGTGTCCTCTGGAGCTGCGGCTGGCCTTTGTTGGCTTATACAGGGTCAGTGTGTGTGTGGTGTGTGGTTATAAACCAGATTGTACGGTCCTGCTGGAGGGAGAATAAAAGTTATGGAGATAGACATTCTATGAAGTTGAAGCTATGACAAAGTTATGTCTTTCTGTAGGCTGGTTATTGAAATTATATTTGTCTGCAGTTTGGCTTAATTTTCGAGGAAGTTTATTTTGATTTGTGAAGTGGTTGAGCAGGTCTCCCAAAGACAGAGAAAAAAGGCGTATCTCGTCCAGACGTTCTGTGCTGGTCTGGAACAGAATCGTAAAGGGGTCATTTCAGCAGAAATCGTTTCTGTAGTTAGAAACATAAGATTAGCATTCCTGAAATATGGAATATAATTTGATCTCTGAGAAATTAAGTGAATTGATTACACCTAAATTGGCCATTTTTATATTCACAGGGTTCATATAACCTTCAGTAAATATATAGCACCTAACATCTGATTTCGACCATAATTGTGAAGAACCCAATAAAATGGTAAAAAGCCAACATCACCCCAATAACCAGTATACAGTATCAACTCTCTATGTCTGACAAGTAGTATAGAGCTGCTGCTTGGAGTATTGCTTCTTCAACCTTTAACACATTCCCTTTGAATCTGGTGATGGTTTTTGTCCTCTGTTCAGAGAAATTTTCCATTGAAGTCGCTTGTAATCTTTACCATAATGTAGTCAAAGTACCAAGTTTTGCCCACTAGATGCCACTTTTCCTGCTACTGCCACCACACCCTTTTATTCATTTTAATGGTGTCTTGTGTTTTATTACATTAATCCCAAAAAAGGCCCAAACACACACTATATAGTGTTTAGCAATGGTGTTTGGTTTAATGGAAAATGTCACTAACCACAGTACGTATAGAGACGTTTTCTAATCATTTTATTGAAAAACACATTGTATTTTATAAGGGTTGTCACATTTTTTTGTCACTAGTCCATTTCTCCATCAAAGTTTTGGGCTTGTAGGAAAATACTTTCACCATATGGATAGCCCTCAGAGCTGCCATTTCTTYGGGACTATTCAATGAGATTTGGGTTGACGCATTAGGTTGCTAAGAGAAATACAAACTGAATTGCTTCCATGGAGGACTGGCTTGACCACACAATATATTTTCATCAGGAGCAAAAGCTGTTGGTTTTCTACACAAAGTTGCAAAGAAAATTATGTGATCCATTGAATAAAACACAAGACCAGCAAAATGTATAAAAGGGTGTGGTGGCAGTAGCAGGGACAGCGGCATCTGTGGGCAAAACTTGGTATTTTCAGACCAATTTATGGTAAAAATTGCAAGTGACTTCAATGGCTAATTTCTTTGAACAAGGGACAAAAATCATAATTGAAAATAAGAATGTGTTCTTAACTGACTTGCCTAGTTAAATAAAGGTAAAATAAAATAAAAATACTTATTGATCTTGACATCTAGCTACTTAGATCTATGAAGTTAGCAAACCAAATGCATAGCTGGATCCCTGAGCTGGAGAGAAATACCCCGGTATGTATATGGTATATATCGCCCTAGCCTAACTCACTGTAGCCTACATATCAATAMACACACAAAAACTATCTAGGTCAAATAGGGGAGAGGTGTTGTGCAGTTAGATGTTGGCTTTCAGTTTTTTTAAACCAGGTTTGCTGTTCATTTGAGCAATATGAGATGGAACAGAGTTCCATGCAATAATGGCTCTATATAATGCTGTATGCTTTCTTGAATTTGTTCTGGATTTGGAGACTGTGGAAAAGACCCCTGGTGGCATGTCTGGTGGGGTAAGAGTGTGTGTGTCAGAACTGTGTGTAAATTGACTATGCAAACATTTTTGGATTTTCAACACAATGTTTCTTATAAAAAGAACCAATGCAGTCAGTCAATCCTATACATTTTAAATGACCAATTCTATTTAAACAAAATAATGTTTCAGGAATGCTATTCTTATATTTCTAACTACAGGAACTATCTGAGATAGTGGGTGTAAATCCTCTTACTTGTGCTTTTTGAGGTGGAATGACTTGAAGAGTGAGCGCAAAAGGGATGAAAGACCTCTGGCTTCCTGGCCAACCAATCCCATGGTTACTTAAGGAAATCCTTTTCTCTCTTGTCTGAAACTCAGAAAGACATGTTGTCTTTGCTGTATGGTGCCCAGAGTTCAAATACTACAACACCATGTGCACCACCAGCACTTTAGGCCTACATGTCTAGAATAAGACCCAACTAGAAATGATGTATGACTCATTTCCAGCATATGTGGTTTGTAGAATAATTGACAAGTTTTCCTCTGGTCAGGGTTTATGGCAGTAGGAAAAGCAGGCAGCGAGTTCAGTATGTCACACATTTCCATTACATACAGTGCATTCAGAAAGTATTCATACCCCTTGACCTTTCCCTCCTTGTTACGTTGCAGGCTTATTCTAAAATTGACTAAATAAAAAAAGTCCTCATCAATCTACACACAATACCCCATAATGACAAAGTGAAAACAGGTTTTTAGAAAATGTTGCAAATATATTACAAATAAACAGATACCTTGTTTATATAAGTATTCAGACCCTTTGTTATGAGACTCGAAATTGAGCTCAGGTGTATCCTGTTTCTGTTGATCATCCTTGAGATGTTTCTACAACTTGATTGGAGTCCACCTGTGGTAAATTCAATTGMTTGGACATGATTTGGAAAGGCACACACTTGTCTATATAAGGTCCCACAGTTGACAGTGCATGCCAGAGTAAAAACCAAGCCATGAGGTCGAAKGAATTGTCCGTAGAGCTCCGAGACAGGATCGTGTTGAGGCACAGATCTGGGGAAGGGTACCAAAACATTTCTGCAGCATTGCCAGGAACACAGTGGCCTCCATCGTTCTTAAATGGAGGAAGTTTGGAACCACCAAGACTCTTCCTAGATCTGGCTGCCTGGCCAAATGCAGGGGGAGGGGCATGGTGTGTGTGTGTGTGCAAACAGAGAGGAAGAGGCGAAGCGAGAGGTTTCAGGGAGGTGACCAAGAACCTGATGGTCACTCTGACCGAGCGCCAGAGTTCATCTGTGGAGATGGGGGAACCTTCCAGAAGGACAACCATCTCTGCAGCACTCTACCAATCAGGCCTTTATGGTAGAGTGGCCAGACGGAAGCCACTCCTCAGTAGATGGCACATGACAGCCCGCTTGGAGTTTGGCAAATGGCACCGATAGGATTCTCAGACAATGAGAAACGAGATTCTCTGGTCTGAAACCAAGATTGAACTCTTTGGCCTGCATGCCAAATGCCACATCTGGAGGAAACCTGGCACCATCCCTACGGTGGAGCATGGTGGTGGTAGCATCATGCTGTGGGGATGTTTTTCAGCGGTAGGGACTGGGAGACTAGTCTGGATCGAGGGAAAGATGAACGGAGCAAAGTACAGAGATCCTTGATGAAAACCTTCTCCACAGTGCTCAGGGCCTCAGACGTGAGCGAAGGTTCACCATCCAACAGGACAACGACCCTAAGCAAACAGCCAAGACAATGCAGGAGTGGCTTCGGGAGCAGTGGCTTCTCTGGATGTCCTTGAGTGACCCAGCCAGGGCCCGGACTTGAACCCGATCAAACATCTCTGGAGAGACCAAAAAATAGCTGTGCAGCGACGCTCCCCATCCATCCTGACAGAGCTTGAGTTGATCTGCAGAGAAGAATGGGAGAAGCTCCCCAAATACAGATGTGCCAAGCTTGTAGGGTCATACCCAAGACGACTGGAGGCTGTAATCGCTGCCAAAGATGCTTCATCAAATTACTGAGTAAAAGGTCTGAAATAATGTGTTAAGTTTTGCAGTTTCGTTTTTGCTTTGTTATTATGGGGTATTGTGTGTTAATTGTTACATTACTGCCTTATTCTATACACAATGTGGAAAAAGTAAAGGGTTCTGAATACTTTCCAAATGCACTGTATGAACTTCAGTCTTCTCCCAATCTAATCTAGGCCTAAATGTTTTCATATGATATCAGCATCAGGCTTTTATTGAATGTCCATCAGAGCTGTTGCCAGAGAATGTAATGTTCATTTCTCTACCATAAGCCCCCTTGTTTTATAGAATTTCGAAGTACGTGCAACCAGCCTCACAACTGCAGAACACGTGTATGGTGTCGTGTGGGCGAGCGGTTTGCTGATGTCAAAGTTGTGAACAGAATGCCCCATGGTGGCGATGGTGTTCTGGTATGGGCAGGCATAAGCTACAGACAACAAACACAATTGCATTTTATCAATGGCAATTTGAATGCACAGCGATACCGTGATGAGATCCTGGCCCATTGTCATGTCATGTCATTCATCGACCACCTTCAACGTATGTTTCAGCATTATAATGCACGGCCCCATGTCGCAAGGTTCTGTACACAATTCTTGGAAGCTGAAAATCTCCCAGTTCCATGGCCTGCATACTCACCAGACATGTCACCCATTGAGCATTTGAGGATGCTCTGGGTTGTTGTATTCCAGTTCCCGCCAATATCCAGTAACTTCGCACAGCTGTTGAAGAGGAGTGGGACAACATTCCACTGGCCACAATCAACAGCCTGATCAACTCTATGCGAAGATGTCACACTGTGAGGCAAATGGTCACACCAGATACTGACTGGTTTTCTGATCCACGCCCCTACTTTTTAAAAAGTTATCTGTGACCAACAGATGCATATCTGTATTTTCCATAGATTAAGGCCCCTATGAATTTCAATTGACTGATTTCTTATATATGAACTGTAACTCAGTAAAAAAAAAAAAATGGTTGGTTTTATTTTTGTTCAGTATTTTTGAGTGCTTAGGCCTAGGCTATTCCTTTGTTTTACTTCTGATCTCAATCGAATGAATATTAAACTGAAGATTGGATTTTCTTTTCTGAACAATGGCTTTTGTTTGAATTTTGTTGTTGCTCAATCTAAAACATTAGGAGAGGACTGTCTGGATGGCCAATGTTGTGGGATTGTGGAGGAGAATACTGAGTGTGGTAGTCTTGTAGGAATCGCATCCATCCCAGATTTCCATCCTTAACCCTTTGGCTGCGTTTAGACAGGCAGACCAATTCTGATATTCTTTCCACCTAATTCGTATTGATCAATCAGATCTTTTCACATCAGATATTTTTCAGAGCTGATCTGATTGGTCAAAATACCAATTTAGTGAAAAAAATATCAGATCAGAATTGGGCTACCTGTTTAAATAAGTCTTGCACGCTAAGCACACATTGTAAGAGTTTCCATCGTGTGGCTTTTGGTCACTAAGTGGTTTATTCCTTGTTCAATGATTATTCCAAGTGGAGTGTAGGGCGACTATATTGAATGAATGTTTTTGTGCGATATTCCAGATGCCTGTATCGCAAGAATTGCGAGAATGTCCGCTTGCTCTCATGTTGTCTTTTTGGTCTCGTCTCCTATGCTCCTAGTGTGCTGTCTGCACCTTCCCATTTACACCAGAGATCTGTATATAAGAGCAAGATGCTCATGTCTCCACCGTAACAATGGGAGTCATTGTTCCAAAGGTGGGAAAAGGCAGGCGAGAAGTTTAGGTCCAAAATAAGCAAATAGAAACGTATTGGGCTTTTTTTGGCGAGCGTGAAACCTCTCGCTTCGACTCTTCCTCTCTGTTTGCACACACACGCACCATGCCCCTGCCACTCACACAACAAAGATGAGAGATCACTTCTTCTCTGAAAAGTGTTCAACTCGCTATTTGCATTTGAGGTTTGGTCCAAAAGAATCGGTCATACTGTGCATTTAGAAAGTATTCAGACCCCTTTAACTTTCCCACATCTTGTTACGTTACAGCCTAATTCTAGACTGGATAAAATAATTTGTTTCACTCATCAATGTACACACAATACCCAATAATGACAAAGCAAAAACAGGTTTTTAGAAATGTTTGCAAGTTAATTAAAAATAAACTGAACATTTACATAAATATTCAGACCCTTCACTCAGTACTTTGTTGAAGCACCTTTGGCAGCAATTACAGCCTTGAGTCTAATTGGCATACCTGTATTTGTGGAATTTCTCCCATTGTTCTCTGCAGATCCTCTCAAGCTCTGTCAGGTTGGATGGGGAGTGTCGCTACACAGCCATTTTCAGGTCTCCAGAGATGTTAGATTGGGTTCAAGTCCGGGTTCTGGCTGGGCCACTCAAGGACATTGAGACTTGTACCGAAGCCACTCCTGCAATGTCTTGGCTCTGTGCTTTGGGTCATTGTCCTGTTGGAAGGTGAACCTTCACCCCAGTCTGTGGTCCTGAGCACTCTGGAGCAGGTTTTCATCAAGGATCTCTGTACTTTGTCCGTTCATCTTTCCCTCGATCCTGACCCAGTCCCTGCCGCTGAAAAACATCCCCACAGCATGATGCTGCTACCACCATGCTTCACTGTATGGATGGTGCCAGGTTTCCTCCAGACGTGGCGTTTGGTATGCAGGCCAAAGAGTTCAATCTTGGTTTCATCAAACCAGAGAATCAGTTTCTCATGGTCTGAGAGACCTTTCAGGTRCCTTTTGGCAAACTCCAAGCATGCTGTCGTAACTTACTGAGGAGTGGCTTCCGTCTGGCCACTCTACCATAAAGGCCTGATTGGTGGAGTGGTGCAGAGATGGTTGTCCTTCTGGAAGCTTCTCCCATCTCCACAGAGGAGCTCTGTCAGTAACCATCCTCCCTGACCAAGGCCTTTCAAACCGATTGCTCAGTTTGGCCGGGGACCAGCTCTAGGAAGAGTCTTGGTGGTTCCAAACTTCTTCCATTTAAGAATGATGGAGGCCACTGTGTTCTTGGAGAGCTATAATGCTGCTGAATTATTTTGGTACCCTTCCCCAGATCTGTGCCTCGACACAATCCTGTCTCGGAGCTCTACGGACACATTCTTTTCGACCTCATGGCTTGATTTTTGCTCTGAAAAATCTCAAGGTTGATCAACAGAAACAGGATTCACCTGAGCTCAATTTCGAATCTCATTGCAAAGGGTCTGAATAGTTCTATAAATAAGGTATTTAAATTTGCAAAAATTCAAAAAAACTGTTTTTGCTTTCTGATTATGGGATATTGTGTGTAGATTGAGGAAAAAATATAATTGTATAAATTTTAGAATAAGGCTGCAACATAACAAAATGTGGTAAAATGGAAGGGGCCTGGATACTTTCCGAATGCACTGTGGACACCGAAACACACAGAGACATTATTTTACTGTAGTAGGGGAGAAGTTATCTTTTCCCCTACTTTTCACAAATTATGCGCAGAGCAGACACTGCTAAAATGTGAATATCAATGAACAATGATTCTGGAAAATGAATGTTCAGTTTGTTGCATCACGTTCTGCTTGGATTATTTTAGCCATAGACTGTTATACTAGCTGTCTAGTCTGTTTTATAAATGTGCAATAAGCATGAAACATTTATATAAGGATTTGGCAACTCGTTCTCATTCTGGGAAATATACACTGAGTATACCAAACATTAGGAACTTAATGTTCTTAATGTTTTGTTCACTCAAAGGTAGGCCACTTGATTTCAACATTTGAACAAAGTGGACAGGGTCATAGGTGACAAAACAGCACTATGGAACACAGGCAATTCCATCTTGCTAATGATCCACTTGACCTTTAATAGTTTTTCTTGCTGGCATGTCGGTTATGCTGTGTGCATGATGGTCGTTATACTGTCTGAATGAGCCCATTTATATAACACTAGGGCTGTTCTGGAATTTTGAGTAATGATTCATTGTCATGCAAATGTTATAAAAAAATAAATACATGTTTTACTTGAAATGCATCTTTGAAAATTGGATGTGACATACAGTACCTAATGAATACAACCAGCTTTGGTGACGGACGACCCTGTTGAAAAATGAATGGTTTTGACCTGGAACTTTTGACCAAAGTGTTATTCTGCATGTAAAATGATTACCAACTTTACCCACTTCATGTGTTAATTATTATTATTATTTTTTTTAAATGCTGTTACTTAAATATGAAGTTGAATCCCCTTTCTCCTGAAATGAATGACAGTATGACGATTATGTTTTTTTGTTTTGTTTGTTCACGGTTGTTATCCATAGTCGTCGGTTACAAGATTTATACGATAATTGTGCCATCCCTAGGTAACACTCCACTCCACTGTAGTCATATAGCTAGACTTGAACCACAACTGTTTGTCTTGTTCTCTTGCTTGTTTGTGTAAAATAGCCTACAACTTTGCTTGCGAACAAAATGGGGGACTAAAATGTGCACTTTTAGTTTTCCTTATACAATAGTAGTGGCATTTCCACTACTAGCCTTAATTGGATCCATGCGGTACGAGCAGTCAGAGGTCTTCAGGCTTCTTCCTCTCCAGAGTCAGGCCAATGGTGTCAATGTCATGCTGTTTTAACCGGAGATGCTGCTGCCTGCTCTCCGACTTCACTACAGCCCTTGAAACATGCTAGTTGGCAGCCTCACTGATGAACAGAGAGATTATTTCCATCTGTTGAGGATTGTTATCTCTCCCACTGTCTTATCACTCTCCGTTGCTAGCAATATCATTGTAGGATATTATCTACATTTTATTTTAACCTCTGACAAACATTTGATTCCACTGCCCGGCTAGCTATGTCTGGGTGTTACACTAGACAAGACCAGGCCAGAATGCTAGAAAGTAGGATTTGCAAAGATGTCTAGTGGTGCTAACAAGTACTGGATTGGCAGCTAGGTCATATTACGCTTCGCTAATGGTGATACTGACAACCTGGCCAATCCATGCCAAGATCTCAGCTTATCTGATTGGAAATGATACACCCAGACTCAGAAGCAGCCATAGAGGGTGCATGCTTAACATGTTTCTCTGTACCGTCCCTCCTTATCACGTCAACGCTCTAACGCTTATCTCTTACTTCCGCACATTGTCTCTACAACAAAGCTTCCAAACTGCAAAAATGGAACACAATCAAGCAAATGTCGGGGGAAAATACAAAAGATTGTTCCCTTCCAATCTGATAGGTCCCAGAGAATCGTTAAGAATTGAAACCTGCTCGTCTTCACATTTCTAATTCGGTGTATGTTTATTGTTTTGCTTACCAAAAACTTGATCAGGCTCACCTGACAAAGTTGGTCACTGAGACCCCCAAACAAGCTAGTTGTGGTTCGATTTGACAACGCATAATGGCCTTAAAAAAAGAAAAAAGGAAACCATGTATATAACACACAAACGGACCATAAACGGAGAAGTGATCCCATTGATTGAATTGACCCGCATGAAATCTCTCCTATCGTGTTTGTACGTTTTTGTGAGTGATCCCACCATGCAGTATTTTGTCTACAGACAACAAAACCCATACACCTTATAACCCTCTTCTCTCCAGGTTATGCAATGGTCTCAGCGGCCCGTCCAGATCTCCAGGTGGTTCTGTCCCTCTCTCTCGTGCCACGGCCGCTGCTCTCCTCCCTCTGCTCTGCCTCTGAGGTTGCTGAGGCGCCTCCTGTGATTTCCCCCTCGGCCAGTGCTCCCTAAAAGAGGCCAAGATTGCCAAGATCTGCCCCGTAGCGAGCATGACGGCCACCACTCGTGGCTCTCCTGTTGGCGGCAACGACAACCAGGCAGGCCAGGCACCCGACGCTCAGAGTCAGAGCCAGCCCCCGCTGCCACAGAACCAGGTCAGAAGCCTCTCTGTTCTTTGATTTCTGTCCTTCACCTCAACATCCTGTTTTTTTTTCTACCTCTACTCTGCCCCATCCTCTCACTTCTCTATCCTCTCACTTCTTCATGTCTCAACATCCTCTTCTATCTCTCGCCCTTTACTCTCCCCTCTTCACCTCTCCTCTCTGCCGTTCGTTGCCCCCATCCTCTCCTCCTGCTCCTCTTTGTGCTAAAGCACATAGTATGACATGAACGTCCTCCTCGTGCCCTGTGGGGCATAAAGCTGTCCTGATTCATTTAACGGTAACTATAAATCAAACCTGTTTTGGCCTCTGAAACCATAACACAAGTTGTGTGTTTGATGGCTGCTATATTGGTGTATTGTTTAGACTTGAGTGTTGTTCTGTTACAAATACTGCACCAGTGGCCCACATTGTTACAGCAGCAGCACCGAGACGCATCTAATTGAATTAAACTGCAGGGGGGTGACAGTCAGTGCTCACACCTAGGCACACAGAGGGACATAGAAAGAAGGCAGGGAGACTTGGAAGGAGGAGGTAGGAATCAATGAACACAAGCCCCAGAGTAATAGATAAAGACAGAGAGAATGTGTGTGTGTGGGCTAGGGATGAGTAGCGCCCAGACGTGAGAGGCAAGCTGGCTATGTAGGTCAACCAAGCAGAAAGAGCCTTCTCCACACACCCCCACATTTCCCAAGTTCTCAGCTCCGCTACCCGCATCAGACACACACACTTGCTGCTACCACTGCTGCTCATACATACGAACAGTCATTAACATATGTCAGACACACACACACACACAGTTCTTGAAGACATGATGGGAATAAAGAATAATTTATCTGTGGACTTTCACAGCCTTACAATTAAAGAGACATACTGCATTTCTCCTTAACACCTGCATATGCCACATTAATATATTACACACACACACACTGACATGGTGTCAAGTATTTTCCATGCCTCCCCTAGTGTGTGTGCAATGTGCATTTTGTGCACGCTTGTGTATAATGTTGATTGTACCTCATGGTTTGGCTAATTGGCTTTAGCTTAGGCTACATTAGGAAAACAAAACATATGGGTATGTTTCGGGGAGAAGGAGTTCTATAGCTGATCATTCCTATACTACAGTGCTACTGTTTGTAAAAATCCCATATTTGTTGTAGATTGTTGGAGTACAGTCACGGGTTTTGAGACCTGGCTGCAACAGGGGCCTCAGATAAGATCTTTCTATCACAGCAGTGCCTCCTTATGAAATCGTCTCTCAGCTCTTTATGGGCTGGACCTTAACTTCAGTGACGCGTGCAGATTGCAAGTTATTCTTTTTTTTACGCAAATCTCCCAATGTCATCAATGCATGATTTTGAGTGAAAGTCTGAGTGACTGGTGCAGATCCCAAGTTAGGACCGAATGATGTGAGCTTGTGTTGAAGAGTGAATGTTGGTGGGAACTGGGAATAGACTGGTTCTGTCCAGATGACTGTCACTAGGCTCTCTAGCTCTCCTGTTATATATTATGAGTCAGTGTTTCCCCTAGTTTTGAGGCGGGTTATTGCGAAATTGGGATTTGGGGAATTTCTGTCCTATATTCTGTTTTTGATGGTGTGTTTCAGACGTCGTCCCCTAACTCCACCAATGAGAACTCTCCAGTGAGCCCCCCGGATGAGCAGGGTCAGGGGGACGCCCCCCCCCAGCTGGAGGAGGAGGAGCCGGCCTTCCCTCACACAGACCTGGCCAAGCTGGATGACATGATCAACAGGTACAAACACACTCCTACACCCATGACCAAGCTGAACGACAGGTATGTATGTTTGGCATTGAGTTCTATGGGTGGGTGTGTTGATATAAGGAGGTGTGTGTGGTTGTGAGAAGGAATGTGTGTGTATCTGTATTCATGTGGATGTTTTGTTTCCAGACCCCGCTGGGTTGTTCCAGTTCTTCCAAAGGGAGAGTTAGAGGTTCTTCTAGAAGCTGCTATAGAGCTTAGTAAAAAAGGTAAGAATGTTGATTCATTCTATTCCTCAAATCACTCCTCAATACTTTGAACTATGGCAAGCAAGATGGTATAGAAAGCTTGGCTATGTACACATTTGAAATATTATGACTGCACTGTATTTCACCCACGGTGTATGGAGTTTAGACTTGCTTGGTAGTTGACTCTCTCTACTTTCGCTTTGTCAATGACTCATGAAATATCATCCACTTAGTTTCTCTTTAGATTGATATTTGACTTGCAGCCCTTCCCAAAAAATCTGTGGTACATTGGCGGTTGTTGACTTTTAAGATGCGGTAGGGCGATTTTCTTTTTTATGAGCATGGGCTTACTTCTATGGATGACTGTCATTTATATTCCATTCATTCAGTTCAATGTAAAATTGATAGATTTAGGCTACTACGTGATACTCAAATTTTCCCTATACCCATTATAGGGCTGGGCGATGTGGACAAAATATCTTATCACAATAAATTGTGATTTCAATGGGACTTTCTCCATTTTATATTGTTGAATCCAACTCCAAACAAATGATTTTCATCAAATTTAGCATCTTTTATTATAATTTCTAAACTGTGCCACACAGTTTTTGATATGGGCAAGAAGATCTAGGCCTAGTTAACTGTTGGAATCATGGAAATATGTTTTTTCTAATTCTATAGTTGGAATATAGTGGGCAGCACCTTGAATACATTGTTGTTTGACATGGTAACGAACAAATTAATAAGCCAGTGAGGAATTATTGACAGGGTARGAACCAAAGGGTTGGTCAATGTTTCCAGGTCACCCTAATTAGACGTTACATTACATGTTTTCTTACTTCATGTAGCTAGCTAGCCAACATATTCATGCTTCACCTATTCCTCTCTGATAAGATACCATTGCACAAACATGCTTATCTAGGCCTACACCAGCACTGGTACCAGGCAGTATTAGCCAACTAGCCATGTTTGCTTTGACTGTTAGCTGGCTAGCTAGCTTGCTAAATGTACTAACTAGCGATTTAGCGTTAACAACTAAAGCTAAGAAAATAAAAACTAGCAAACAGTCGTTGGCAGACAGTAATGTGCACAAACTAATAGTGTAATTATAGAATACTTGTGTAATCAGCATGTCAGCAATATTGTTGCATCCATCTGACCATGCAGAGTGAATGGCAAGAAAGGKCTCGTGACTCCGTGGTCGAACAAATGCTCTCTCCTTGAGTGATTGGGCAGGGCTTTGTGTGGTTAGCAGCAGGAGGAGAGGGAGAGAGATGACTCAAGTAGTAAATGGAGTAAACTATTAAAACTAACATTATACAAGCCGGAGTTGAGTATCACATTTAACAAACCAAACATTGAATTACTGTTATAAAAGGTAAAGTTAAAACTTAAACTGGTCCGTGCATATATAGCCGTTGTATATAGTCCAATACCTATACCGCCAAGCCCAAACCCATCATGAGGTTGCTACAACCTAGCCTATGAATGAAAGTTTCCAACGTAGGCGCACAGGTCGAGAGAAAAATTAGAGTAATCAAGGTGACAGTGACACATTCAGTACCGTCTTGCACACTCTTTTCTGCATCTAGCAGATCTAGGGTGTAATCATTAGTCGAACAGTTGCAAACGAGAGATTCTATTGGACAAATTCAGGAATGTTTATCCCCGTTTTTGTTCTGTTTGCTTCCATTTAAGAAAGGTTTTCCAACAGAATTAGCGGAATGAATACACTCCTGATCACACTCAAAACAGTTCACTTTCATAGCAGCCACATACAAACAGCATCTTCACTTTGCTCATTGTATAATTACTTCTCGCATCTACACATTCTCCTCCTCTCAAGTTTTTCCATTGCTTGTGGACTTCAGTGCACAACACATCAGCTGTCTGTGATAAGGCAAAAAAAAACKTACAAACCATATTATAATCATGTAGCAATTAACTCATTTGTAATTTGGGGCACCACAGGAAAATGTGTTTGAGTCACTATCTCCCGATTTAAACTCTAAAGATATATAAATATCTCTTACATCAATAACAGTCAATTATTAATTATTACCTAATCAATCTCATTCTGAATGTCGCAGACTTCGTAAATCTGCACAAACCCGGGTCTCTCTGATCATTCCGTACCACACAAATTGATTTTATTATTTACTTACTAATAAGCTAAATGATAACATAAGACACACACACACATACGGTATAGAGTATTGATTAGAAACTTAATACGATGACAACAAGTCCTTAGCGGACTAACACTATGACACTTGTTACACAAGATGGAGTGTTAAAGAGAGAGAGAAAGCGAGAAAGAGAAGCAACACTTGGATACATTTGGAAACTATCCTTACAGTAGCCCTAATACCTTGCCCGAACTGCCGCTCTTTTGGCTAAGAGGTAATGTATGTATTTCCGTGTTGAAGGTCTTCGCTGGGTATCTCTATTGGGCCCAGGCCTTCGTGGGCAGGGTTCCGCTTGGTGAGAAGGGGGGCCTGTTCTTCGAATGGCCTCCTTCATTTGCGCGTGTAAGTCTCTGATTGTCCACAAGAGGTCACAATGTCCTTCTTAGTTGTCTGTTTACTTTAATTCGTTCTGGAAGTGGTCTTCTGAGGACGGGCTAATCAGCAGTGCAGGCAACGATGATTTGAAGAGAATAACTGGATGGTCCTACTTAAATTCACCTTCTTAGATACAGCTACTCAACCAGCTGTTAAGATGTTCCTTTGTCTTCTTCAACCTCGTGTTGGAGTTTTCGGGGTCGTGACTAATGTGGACCAAGCTGCAGCTTTTGGTCCATCTAGTCTGATTATATTAATTCTGAACTTAATCCTTTTATACCCTCGGGTAGAAAGGGGCGTTTACATCATGCTGACACGCTCCCTGGGGCATGGCTAGTTACGAAGCAAGGCATCATAATTACTATGATCTTGTTAGGGAACTAAAAACAATCCTATCATCACAAAAACATTCCCTTTATCCTTGATATTTTCTACACAACATAAATAATGTAAACCTGATATACACAGTTTAAAAGCTCTTCAAGTTGCAATGTTTTCGTGATAGCGTCTTCATAACTATTTTAATGACAACAAAATAGACATACATTTTCCATATTCCATCTCTCATCATTCCCAACATTTGGATGTTGAAATATGTGGTCCCAGTGTCCATTGATTGATGTTGAAGTTCTGGGCGGCAAGAGTCTCTCGGTAACAAAGGGATTTTTACCTTCCCAATACTGCAGGGCAAGAGAGAGAAAGTTCTCTCCAAATTTACGACCGCTGTTAAGTCATAAAACAGGCCCAACTCCCCCCTCTGCTCTCCTGTGGCTATCTGTCTGCTATTGCCAGTTGATCTGGCACCTTTGATCCTCACCAAGGAGGTAAAGTCATGACACCATATTAGCACACTTCATAGACCACATAACTACTAGAACTAACGCGTTAGTAAACCCGCTAGAATCATGCAGTACAG
Organism: Salvelinus sp. IW2-2015; assembly: GCF_002910315.2. Classification (NCBI taxonomy): domain Eukaryota; kingdom Metazoa; phylum Chordata; class Actinopteri; order Salmoniformes; family Salmonidae; genus Salvelinus; species Salvelinus sp. IW2-2015. The sequence continues at coordinate 18,131,350 of NC_036875.1, read as the reverse complement.
TATACAGTCAGCAAGCAGTTTAGCAGTTACACCGGCGGGCCCCTGTGGCAATAAATTAATAAATCCAAAAGCTTACCTTGACTTGCTAGCTAACATAGAATCCCTCTCTGTTTTGAGCTGGGTGTTTGAGTAGGCTAAACTAGCTAGCTGCAGTCAACTACTCACCACATTTTATGCACTGCAGTGCTAGCTAGCTGTAGCTTATGCTTTCAGCAATAGATTCATTCTCTGATCCTTGGGTTGACAACATGTCAGTTCATGCTGCAAGAGCTCTGAAAGGCTGGCGGACGCCCCCCGGAAGTTGTCGTAATTACTGTGTAAGTCTATGGAAGAGGGTGAGAACCATGAGCCTCCTAGATTTTGTATTGAAGTCATTGTACCCAGAGGAGGACGGAAGCTAGTAGTCCTCCGGCTACCCTACAGAGTGCTACCCTACAGAGTGCTGTAGACCTTCATTGCAAAACAGTGTGTTTTAATAAATTATTTGGTGATGTGAATATATTAAGTATAGTTAAACTATTAAAATTTTTATGAAATTCACTGAGGAGGATGGTCCTTCCCTTCCTCCTGAGGAGCCTTCACTGATGTGGGAGTACAATATCTCCATGCACCTAATTATTTTCTCTCTGTTTAGGACTTGATGTGAAGTGTGAGGCGTGCCAGAGGTTTTTCCGAGATGGCCTGACCATCTCCTTCACCAAGATCCTTACAGACGAGGCCGTCAGCGGGTGGAAGTTTGAGATCCATGTGAGTCTTCTTCTTTATTGTATATCATTTAATCAGGATAGTGGTCACTGTTTTTTAAGAAGTCACGGACCCTCTTCCAATACTTTGAAAACCCTTCCTCCTCCCAGTCCCTTCCTTAGGGTAATCACTAATTTGACAAGATTGAATTGGGGAAACCTATCCAGTGGAAATCCTGTTTTTTGACCAATCCAATTGTGTTAATTGTGATTAACTCAAGGAGGGAAGGATGCATTTCTGAAGAAGTATTCAAACAGGGCCTTGCTAAGGGGAGTGACATCACCAGAAGCACCCTCCTGTTGAGATCCGATGAATTTATTTTCTGTCCTCTGTTGAAAGCAAAGCAGGTGGCTTATGTTCCTCTGCCTCAGTCTTGTCGGTCAACACAGTTTGCTATCTGGACCCTTGAGCTGGAGCAAAGAAGGAAAAATTAACAGAGAATCACAGGGGTGATCAATGCTCTTTTTATTGGAGGGGGCTTTGGTTTGGCTGTTCTGTTTAACTCTGTAACATTGATCCTGAATAGCCGCTCTCAGTAGAGTGTGAGCCACCCACTCTGACAGCCCAGCTCTATCTCCAGCCCCCCCCCCCCCAATAGTCTCAAATCAGTTCCCATGCCTGACACTTACTTCTTGGGACTTGACTTAGACATGAAAGGATTGACTGAGTACAATATCAAAGGGAAAGGTGGAGCTAATTTCAGATTTGAGAAATGTCAGGGGTAGGGTGGATAAGATATCAAACTAGACAATATACATTGTTTCTGGCCACTCGCATCCATGCAAATATGATGGCTCTTTTGAGTTGATACATTGCTACCGCAGACTTAGGAATGTGTTCTGAAGGAACCAGATATGATGGAACTGGATAGTTTTAAGAAATATGGAGGAAGCTCCCCCTAAGCTCTCAGCTAGGCTATGTGGTCGTCACTAGTTACTACAGCCACAAAGTTATAATTATGGCTAAACCCTGCCCTTTTCTATAATCTCTCTTCTTAAAATCTGATTTTAAACCTAACCACCCTGCTAACCAGGGATTGGAACCAAAATTATTTCCCAATCGTTTTTGTTCTGAACAGAACCGCAGCGGTCTAAGGTACTGCATCTCAGCGCTAGGGGCGTCACTACAGACCCTGGTTCGATTTTAGGCTGTATCACATCCGGCCGTGATTGGGAGTCCCATAGGGTGGCGCACAATTTGGCCCAGCGTCGTCCGGGTTAGGGTTTGGCCAGGGTAGGCTGTCATTGTAAATAGGAATTTGTTCTTAACTGGCTTGCCTAGTGAAATAAAAAAATATATATATTTTTTGTTTTGTTCCACTGTTCCGACCAGCATTATAAAGTTCTGAACTGGTTTGAACGAAAAAAAGTACCTGTTTATATCGTTCCTTTTTTAAACCTGTGAAATCAACAGAGTTTTTACATTTAGCTCATTAATTAACTCCACCAATCACTGCGGATAGAGCTGCTTGCTATGGACCGGGCAAGCTAGTTTACATGCTTGGACAGTGTAGGGCGCGAGATCTGACAGAAGTTTTTTTGCGTGGTTGACATGACATGGAGGCTTGGCTTGAAGCACTGAGCATCATGATATAACGTGCACTCGACTGTTTTTAGGATATTAGTAGTAAGCTTATCAATTACATAATACTAGCTAGATACCTGAGGAGAAGTGGCTAATATGGAGGACATCTGAACGTCTGATAGTTGGCTCATCACCGAGGCTAGCTCAATGCTTTTGACCAGAACTAGCTAACAAGCTTGTGTGTGTGCAGCGACACCAGAATTCAAAACACGTCATACTTTTTTGTTTGTTAATAAATCCAATATGAAACATGATAACTATAGTATCCTTAACCTAGAAATCATGCTGGCTTTATAGGCACTTTTATGTTTTTTTTCAGGGGGGGTGCTTTTAAAATAATGGTTATCTTCCGGAACGCTAGAGATCACTTTTGTTCATTTCCTTCCCTCCCAAAAAATTGATCCTGGTTTTCTGTTCCTTAAACCGGTTACAACCCCTGCTGCTAACCTTATGCCGAACCCTAACCTTAAATTGTTTTCATGAATATTTGCGGTGTAACCAATTTTGACTTTGTGGCTGTGGTAACTAGTGTCAACCAGGCTATGTGGAGCCGTCACCATGTTGCTGACAGCTATCTTTAAATACATTTTGCTTATTTTTTTATTGAACCTTTATTTAACTAGGCAAGTCGGTTAAGAAGACCGGCCAAACCTGGACGACGCTGGGCCAATTGTGCGCCACCCTATAGGACTCGTAATCACGGCCCGGCTGTGATGCAGCCTGGATTCGAACCAGGGTGTCTGTAGTGACGCCTCTAGCACAGAGATGCAGTGCCTTAGACCGCTGTGCCACTGATTCCTCCAGGTCTACAAAGACTGAAGGGTTAGGGGCTATAGTAGGGGTTGGGTTTGCTCTGGGCACCAGACTATACTTCAAGGCTTTATCAAAATGTTCTCTGTGTATCAGAGAACTACTACTGCTTACATTTGTATGTTAAGATTGAAATAGACCTATTGTGCTGTTTCAGTGCAAATCACCTCACTGATTGTTTTCTCGCTCTCTCTCGCTCTCTCTCGCTCTCTCTCGCTCTCTCACGCTCTCTCTCGCTCTCTCTCTCGCTCTCTCTCTCGCTCTCTCTCTCGCTCTCTCTCCCTGTCCAGAGGTGTATCATCAACAACACACACCGGCTGGTGGAGCTGTGTGTGGCCAAGCTCTCTCAGGACTGGTTCCCCTTGTTGGAGCTGCTGGCCATGGCCACCAACCCCCACTGCAAGTTCCACATCTACAACGGCACACGGCCCTCTGAGACGGTGCCTGCCGGGGTGCAGCTGGCCGATGACGAGCTCTTCGCCCGCCCCCCTGACCCTCGCTCCCCCAAGGTAGGGTCCGAATTCAAGGTAGCCCCCCCCCCCAAAGATTTCTTATTTCTCACCCAAGGTGAACCAGCTGTTGTTCTCCCATTGTACTTCTTGATATGCATCTGATGCATATGCTAAAGAGATGCCCGGCAATGTTCTCTACCGGGTACTTACAGGATGAAAGGCCAGGCGGTTCTAGTGTTAAGAGCGTCTTGTCTGCTAAATTAACAGAGCAATGCCATTACACAGCCATAGGCTTCTAGAAGCAAGCGCCGCTTCTGAGGTTAATGCCTTTTTTAAGCTTGAGTTCCACAATATAATATAACCAGTTGATATTACGGTTTCAATAAATTAATCTTAAATGGCACTTGCTTTTTTTATTGACTGAATTTATATGTGGGGAAATGTATCAATTAGGATTTATCTATAATGGTTATGATAAATTTGCTATTTTTGCGATCTGTTTGCATGTATATAAGTACAAATTCAGTGCGACCCTTGTTCTAAAAATATGTATATTTTTCTCCATTCAATTACTCTAAATATCACATGGGTACTGGAACAGTCAAAATATTTCAAATGCCCATCCCTGGTTCCAGGGAGTGTTACCACTACAACTTACTCCTGTTTGCCAAGATCTTTTTCCAAATTCACCAATAAACCCCACTTTACTACATTTGCACACACTGTATATAGATTTTTCTATTGTGTTATGGACTGTACGTTTGTTTATTCCATGTGTAACTCTGTGTTGTTTGTGTCACACTGCTTTGCTTTATCTTGGCCAGGTCGCAGTTGTAATTGAGAACTTTTTCTCAACTGGCCTACCTGGTTAAATAAAAAATAAATGACTTGTAGCCAGGTGGATCAACTAAAATACATACTGAGGATTTTTTAATAAACTTATGTGCTGGGACTGATATTGGGGATACTGTGTGAATGTCTTTTTTTCTCCCATCTAAATCTCTTCATATCTGCACAATGAGAAATGTCTGAATACATTTTTTGAATTGAGACTAAATATAATATCCTCTGGATGTCTGCGATTGCCATAGGAACAGGGAACAGTCTTTTTTGTCGTCTGTTGGCCTGCAATTTATTTTCTTGGAACAAATCTACAGAGCAGTATTGTTTGCTCTGGGCTTGCCGCCTTAGGGCCAGCACACAGAAACAAAGGAGGATCCCTCCGTGTACTGCATAGAAAATGGAAGAGGCATGAAAATACAATAAAAGGATGCACTCGAGTGTTGTGGAGTTTAAATGAGAGTGGGCCATGCCAGGAAGAGTGTGATTTCTTCTATGAAAAGTGCGATGAATGGAGCGTGGGCTGGGGGGGGGGTCAATGTGAACATTGTTGCGGAGGGAAGCCAAGGCGGCAGCTGCCTGTCTGCTGTAGATGGCAGGCAGCCCAATATGAACACTGCTGCAGCCTTTATGGGCATGTGGGTTGAATCAGAAGCCAACCAGTTCTCCTCTGATTGTCTCTTCAATCAACCCAAGCCTTTCTGTGTAATAGCTTTGAGATGAGAGGGATGTATTTGTATAGCTCAACAACTTGAGTGAATAGTGGTCGGATGGTGAGTGTCTTTACCAAGTGTGTTCTTTTTTGCTCTTTGTTTACAGGGCTGGTTGGTGGATTTAATAAACAAATTTGGCTCGTTAAATGGGTTTCAAACACTGCACGATCGCTTCATAGGTGGCCAAGCACTGAACGTCCAGATCATCGCCGCACTTATCAAGTGAGTTGGCCTGTGAACACACACACACTTTAATGCAGGGGTTTTCAAACTGGTCACTGGCCCCCTGGGGCAGGGGGTCTGCGAAATTGGCTTCAAAACTGCACAATGTTCTTATACCTTTCTAGTTGTTAGAGCTGTGGTGAGGTCAAAATTATGAGTCTACCAAATCTATTCATTTTAAAATGTTGATTACTTGCCATTACCATTCACCTGATAATAAGACGTTATTTTTGTTGTTGTTGTTGCTGACATATATGGGTGTCCCTGGGTTGCCGGTTTGCCTGGGTGGGGGTCCCTGGTCAAGAAAAGGTTGAAAACCCCTGCTTTAATAGATTACATTTAATAGCATGTTTCACTACATTTCCAAGTGCTTTCTACATCACACTCCCCGCTGTATTTATTTGGACAGTGAAGCTACATTTGTTAAATTTGGCTTTATACTCCAGTATTTTTTTATTTGAGAACATATACGAGGCGACAGTACATAATGTCACCTTTTATTCAATGGTATTTCCATACATATGTTTTACAGTTTAGAAATGAAAGCACTTTATGTATCTAGTCCCCCCACAAATTCACTTTATATGAAACATTCAGACCCCTTGACTTTTTCCACATTTTGTTATGTTACAGCCTTATTTAAAAATGGATTAYATTTWAAAAAAATCCTCAGCAATCTACACACAGTACTCCATAATGAGAAAGTGAAAACAGGTTTTTAGATTTTTTTGGGAAATGTATTCAAAATAAATAGGAGACTTTGCTATGAGACTTGAAATTGAGCTCAGGTGCATCCTGTTTCCATTGATCATCCTTGAGATGTTTCTACAGGTTGATTGGAGTCCACCTGTGTTGAATTAAATTGATTGGACATGATTTGGAAAGGCACACACCTGTCTATATAAGGTCCCACAGTTGACAGTGCATGTCAGAGCAAAAACCAAGCCAAGAGGTCAAAGGAATTGTCCATAGAGCGCCGAGACAGGATTGTATAGAGGCACAGATCTGGGGAAGGATACCAGATCTGTGTCTTTAGTGAGCTAACCAGTTAGTTAACGTTAGCTCACGGTTTGTGTAGTCATACTTTTTCACATGGTGACATGCTAGCTTTAGCCCACCAGGGAAGGGATATTTAGCTAGCTCGGTAACATTAACTCACTATTTGTGTAGTCAGACTTGCTAGCTAACATTGTGTCGAGGCACAGATCTGGGGAAGGGTACCAAAAAATGTCAGCAGCATTGAAGGTCCTCAATAACACTGTGGCCTCCATCATTCTTAAATGGAATAAGTTTGGAACCACCAAGACTCTTCCTAGAGCCTGCAGCCCGGCCAAACTGAGAAATCGGGGGAGAAGGGCCTTGGTCAGGTGACCCCTGCAAAATGACCTCCAGCAGGCCACAAATGTGCATGTGTCTGCTCAAACGGTCAGAAACAGACTCCATGAGGGTGGTATGAGGGCCCGACGTCCACAGGTGGGGGTTGTGCTTACAGCCCARCACCGTGCAGGACGTTTGGCATTTGCCAGAGAACACCAAGATTGGCAAATTCGCCACTGGCGCCCTGTGCTCTTCACAGATGAAAGCAGGTTCACACTGAGCATGTGACAGACGTGACAGAGTCTGGAGACGATGTTCTGCTGCCTGCAACATCCTCCAGCATGACCGGTTTGGCGGTGGGTCAGTMATGGTGTGGGGTGGCATTTCTTTGTGGGGCCACACAGCCCTCCATGTGCTCGCCAGAGGTAGCCTGACTGCCATTAGGTACCGAGATGAGATCCTCAGACCCCTTGTGAGACCATATGCTGACATATGCACATTTGTGGCCTGCTGGAGGTCATTTTGCAGGGCTCTGGCAGTGCACCTCCTTGCACAAAGGCGGAGGTAGCGGTCCTGCTGCTGGGTTGTTGCCCTCCTACGGCCTCCTCCACGTCTCCTGATGTACTGGCCTGTCTCCTGGTAGCGCCTCCATGCTCTGGACACTACGCTGACAGACACAGCAAACCTTTTTGCCACAGCTCGCATTGATGTGCCATCCTGGATGAACTGCACTACCTGAGCCACTTGTGTGGGTTGTAGACTCCGTCTCATGCTACCACTAGAGTGAGAGCACCGCCAGCATTCAAAAGTGACCAAAACATCAGCCAGGAAGCATAGGAACTGAGAAGTTGTCTGTGGTCACCACCTGCAGAATCACTCCTTTTTTGGGGGTGTCTTGCTAATTGCCTATAATTTCCACCTTTTGTCTATTCCATTTGCACAACAGCATGTGAAATTTATTGTCAATCAGTGTTGCTTCCTAAGTGGACAGTTTGATTTCATAGAAGTGTGATTGACTTGGAGTTACATTGTGTTGTTTAAGTGTTCCCTTTATTTTTTTGAGCAGTGTATTTTGTCAATCAAATAAAATCCACATATCAGCCAGGATCGGAATGACACTTTAGCGTGTCTTTGTTTGCGCGCATCACCTGCATGTGTGCAAGACGAGTGGGCCGTAACTAAAGGAGAGACAGTAGGACATTGCAGCAGCAAGTAGGCCAATAAAATATGATAGAGAACAGACTAGGTAGCCAATTCAAAAAAAAAAATGTACCCTCTAGTTTACTGTTTATCTAAATGAATTACTTAAAAATCATACAATGTGATTTTCTGGATTTTTGTTTTAGATTCCGTCTCTCACAGTTGAAGTGTACCTATGATAAAAATTACAGACCTCTACATGCTTTGTAAATAGGAAAACCTGCAAAATCGGCAGTGTATCAAATACTTGTTCTCCCCACTGTATGTGAGCTTGCTTCAACTGAATATCAAGATTTGTAGCCTAACATAGCCATTTGCTCTTTGATATATTGAATAAGCAATTTTTTTTCAAAAGGCAAACGTATTTGGTTGTAATGTTGCAATGTTATACATCAAGGGTGGTCAACCATCCTCCCTGAGAGCTAATGGGTGTGCAGACTTTTATTGCAATCCCCTTATAACTAACCACATTTTAGAAATTAACTGCTCAATTAGATCTTGATTATCTGTTTGAGCAGGGCTTGATCAACAGTAGCCCTCCAGACTTAGGGTTGACCATGTGTTTTATACAATTGCCTAACAGGTATTCTGTGTGGGGGGTTAAGTGCCTTGCACAATGACAGAAGATGGTACATGGGATCAGAGAGCATCCTCCCAGTATCGATACCACATTAGGCATACTTTTTTAAACATACGTGGAGATGCCGCCAATTGTTGGTCATGGAAATTTGGTTAAAAGTCATGGAGAGTAATGGAAAAGTCATGGAATTCCATCTGTTAAAATGTGTATGAACCCTATATAGAGCTATGGGAACGACATGGTCTACTGGACGTGTTGCGACTGTTTTGTGTTGTCCTCCAGGCCTTTTGGGCAGTGTTACGAGTTCCTCACATTGCACACGGTGAAGAAGTACTTCCTGCCCATCATCGAGATGGTTCCTCAGTTTCTGGAGAACCTGACAGATGAGGAGCTGAAGAAGGAGGCCAAGAACGAAGCCAAAAATGACGCCCTGTCCATGATCATCAAGTCCCTGAAGAACCTGGCCTCCAGGGTGCCTGGGCAGGAGGAGACCGTGAAGAGCTTAGAGATTTTTAGGTTAAAAATGATTCTTAGGTGAGTTCGCGTCAGACCAAACTGTCTTAAAGCTTTTGTTTTAAAACACCTGCCTTTCAAACTGTTGGCTGAATGCTAACCTGATGTGCACAAATCATGTATTAATGTCAATAAGGGTTTTGTAGTCTTTAGTTAGGGATTGCCCCWATGTGAACTATTTGTTGATAGTAATCTGTGGTGGTTGTTTTCATCTGCAGGTTATTGCAAATTTCCTCTTTTAATGGCAAAATGAATGCACTAAATGAAGTAAACAAGGTAATCTCAAGTGTGTCCTACTACACACATCGACATGGCAACCCTGAGGARGAGGAGTGGCTTACTGCAGAACGCATGGCGGTGAGTTAACCACCAACATATCAAATGTATTTTTATAACGAGCGATTTTGTCACAAAGTGCGTAATATAGAGAGTATACCTTGGTGTTGTTTCTGGTGGCATAGTCGGCAGAACTGTTGGTGTTTGAGTGGAGATTGAAAGATGCCTCTGTCTCTCAGGAGTGGATCCAGCAGAACCACATCCTGTCCATCGTGCTGAGGGACAGTCTGCACCAGCCTCAGTACGTAGAAAAACTAGAGAAGATACTTCGCTTCGTCATCAAAGAGAAAGCTCTTACCATGCAGGACCTGGACAACATCTGGGCTGCACAGGTACTGTGTGTTTGTGTACGTGTGTGTACGTGTTTGAAGAGAGAGCCATTGATTATCTTTTTTTATTTTTTATTTTAATTTTAATTTTAAATACATTTTCTCCCATTTTCTCCCCAATTTTCGTGGTATCCAATCGCTAGTAATTACTATCTTGTCTCATCGCTACAACTCCCGTACGGGCTCGGGAGAGACGAAGGTCGAAAGCCATGCGTCCTCCGAAGCACAACCCAACCAAGCCGCACTGCTTCTTAACACAGCGCGCCTCCAACCCGGAAGCCAGCCGCACCAATGTGTCGGAGGAAACACTACCTGGCCCCCTTGGTTAGCGAGCACTGCGCCCGGCCGCCACAGGAGTCGCTGGAGCGCGATGAGACAAGGATATCCCTACCGCCAAACCCTCCCTAACGACGCTATGCCAATTGTGCGTCGCCCCACGGACCTCCCGGTCGCGGCCGGCTGCGACAGAGCCTGGGCGCGAACCCAGAGACTCTGGTGGCACAGCTAGCACTGCGATGCAGTGCCCTAGACCACTGCGCCACCCGGGAGGCCCAGCCATTGATTATCACACACATCGTGCATGGTTCAGTTGAAAGGGATATGACCTATAACTAGGGCGACGCTTTTTTGTGTAGTTGTTAGCAAGTATTTCCAGCATTATCCACTAGAATTGCTGCAGGTAAAAAATCCTAGGAAATGTGCTGTAATTGACACAAGCTGTCTCCAATCAATGTCTGGTTGTGCGTGTGTTTGGTTGCGTGATTGGCTGAGTCAGGGGAGGCGTAGCTCTGTGAATCTTAATCTCACAAAACCTATTATTTGTCAGGGAATACGATTTGTAGATCAGTGATTCTATATCTCTCCAACAGACTCAGAAGTTGTAGCAAAAAAACTGGTAAATTCAATGCAGTTAAAGGGGAAAGTCAATGAAACCAACCATGGAATTATATTCTAGTGAATTTGGGGGGTAGCCCAGACTGGAACTCGAACCTGGGTCCAGCAACTGTCAAGCCAACACCTTAAGTGGCAGAGCTACACATTCTCTGGTCCCTCCGCCAAACACAAACACACAACCAGACATTGATTGGTTGATTTGGAGATGGCTTGTGTCAATTACAAAATATTTCCTAGGATTTCTTACCTGCAGCAACACTAGTGGTTAATGCTGGAAATACCGGTATAAGCACAGTGCCTCAAAAAGTGCACCAAAAGCATGGTCCTACCCGTAACGGCTCTAAAAGCAGAATGGGAAATCCCTTGTGTCTTAGCTGGGGCATTTCCAGGTCATTGGGTTTGATCGGCTGAAAACGCACTTTCTTAAGCATCCATTAAATGATGCACACCTCTACTGTAAGTCGCTTTGGATAAGAGCGTCTGCTCTTGGCCGGTAGGGATATCCTTGTCTCAGTATGTAAAAATGTAATAAAATGTATGCACTCTACTGTAAGTCGCTCTGGATAAGAGCGTCTGCTAAATGACTAAAATGTAAAATGTAAATGTAATGTTTATGTGCTCCTGCATCGTCTCTATCGGAGGCTGGAAACAGATGGTAATCCAGCAGTGTGATTGTTTACATGTTTGTTGACACTTTGTTCCACCCGCAGGCTGGTAAACATGAGGCCATCGTGAAGAACGTCCACGACCTCCTGGCCAAGCTGGCCTGGGACTTCTCTCCTGAGCAGCTTGACCACCTCTTTGACTGCTTCAAGGTGAGAGACTTCTCTCCGTGCGCGCACACACACACACACACACACACACACACACACACACACACACACACACTGCTCTCCTAACCCCCGTGGTGGTGTTTGTGGCCTGCAGGCGAGTTGGACGAACGCTAGTAAGAAGCAGCGTGAGAAGCTGCTGGAGCTGATCCGTCGTCTGGCGGAGGATGACAAGGATGGAGTGATGGCCCACAAGGTAATCAGGGCTCGACATTCAGGTCAATTTGCCAGTCCAGACGGGGTCAGTGCCAAATGAAAGCTACTGGCCCGAATGGAACAAAATACTGACCAGGTCAAGATCTGACAGGAAAGCGAATGATGCGAGCATAATTTCAATAGCAGGTGGTTTTATCTTTCATTAGGTTGTAGCAAGTATCCTATACAGGGTTCTTACAGACAAATGCAAGGACTTTCAAGCACTTCATTGTAATTTTCAAGGACCTACATGTTATATTTCATTGTAATAGACGAAAGAAATAAAACTCCCCCCCCCAATGTTCGAAAAAGTTTACATTAACATAATTTAAATTATTTTATAGGCCTTCCCAACAGCATTATGCGTTGACATTGACATGTATTTTTATATTCTAAAATAGGTCAGAATGTGGGCATTGCCTGACTATATAGACTGCATGCAGCGATAGATGTTCCTGACACAAAAACACTCATGAAGTCTGTCCATGTAGTAGCTAGTCAGTCTCGCCATTTGAGATGTTGAAGAGTTATTGTATGCTGGAAACGAGAAAGTGAGCAAAAAACGGGTTCCCTTYGTAATAATATATCCGTACATGGTGTTACCCCAACAAAAGCAACCGAATAGCGCAGCACCTATCAATTGAAATGGCTTGAAACAAATGAAAGCGGCTACATCTCTCATAAAAACGGATCATAAAGGAAATCATGAATCGGAGCCGTTGAACTTCTAAATCGGCTACCAGCATGTCAAGGACTTTTCAAGTACCAAATAGCCTAAATGTCTGAATTCAAGGTAGGCTATTCCATGATGACTGAATTGCACATTGCAAATGTTCCAAGACTTTTATTTATTTATTTAATATATTTATTTTAATTTTAAATTTTACCCCCTTTTCTCCCCAATTTTCGTGGTATCCAATTGCTAGTAATTACTATCTTGTCTCATCGCTACAACTCCCGTACGGGCTCGGGAGAGACGAAGGTCGAAAGCCATGCGTCCTCCGAAACACAACCGAACCAAGCCGCACTGCTTCTTAACACAGCGCACCTCCAACCCGGAAGCCAGCCGCACCAATGTGTCGGAGGAAACACCGTGCACCTGGCTCCCTTGGTTGCACCTGGCTCGCGATGAGACAAGGATATCCCTACCGGCCAAACCCTCCCTAACCCGGACGACGCTAGGCCAATTGTGCGTCGCCCCACGAACCTCCCGGTTGCGGCCGGCTGCGACAGAGCCTGGGCGCGAATCCAGAGTCCCTGGTGGCGCAGCTAGCGCTGCGATGCAGTGCCCTAAACCACTGCGCCACCCGGGAGGCTTGTTCCAAGACTTTTTACATACCTGGTTTACATACCTGGTTTACATACCCTTTCTGGCCTTAGCCTTTACAGGTAGATATCATAACTTGCAACATCTTTCCTACCTCTTTCCTATCGCTGTCGGTCTTCGGTGAGCTGCTCCACGAAACAATCAGCTGTTGGAGAGCTGTGTGCTCTCTCTGCCCAACAGATTATCTCAAACTAGGCTGTGTGAGGCGCGCGAGCGATTAAGCAATTTATACTGAACAAAAATATTAACGCAACATGCAACAATTTCAAAGATTTTTGTGAGTTACAGTTCTAATAAGGAAATAAGTCAATTGAAATCAATTCATTAGGGCCTAATCTATGGATTTCACATGATTGGGCAGGGGTGTAGCCATGGGTGGGCCTTGGAAGGGAGCCAGGCCCAGCAAATCAGAATGTGTTTTTTCCCCCCACAAAATGGCTTTATTACAGGCAGAAATACTCCTCAGCCCCCCCTGCCACCCCCCACCAAATAATTCTGCAGGTGAAGAAGCTGGGTGTGGAGGTTCTGGGCTGGCGTGGTTACACGTAGTCTGCGGTTGTGAGGCTGGTTAGGCGTACTGCCAAATTCTCTAAAACGGTTGGAGGCAGCTTATGGTAGAGAAATTAACATTCAATTATCTGGCAACAGCTCTGGTGGACATTCCTGCAGTCAGCAAGCTAATTGCACGCTCCCTCAAAACTTGAGACATCTGTGGCATTGTATTGTGACAAAAATGCACATTTTAGAGTGGCCTTTTATTGTCCCCAGCACAACTTGCACCTGTGCAATGATCGTGCTGTTTAATCAGCGTCTTGATATGCCACACCTGTCAGGTGGCTGGATTATCTTGGCAAAGAAGAAATGCTCACTAACAGGGATGTTAACAAATTTGTGCACTACATTTGAGAGAAATAACCATTTTGTGCATATGTAACATTTCTGGGATTTTTTTTCAGCTCATGAAACATGGGACCAACACTTTACATGTTGCACTTATTTTTGTTCAGTGTACATAACGAACTAGCAGCTTCGGGAATTCATGTTTTTTAAACAGTTATATATCCTTATTAACCTTTTTTTCACTGRCCCAAGCGGACCACTGACTGGGATGGTAGACTGGCCCGAGGGGTTTCCTAAACCTCCCCTGGCCAGCGGGCAGCCCTGAATGTCGAGCATTGGTTAAAGAGATGTCTTATTCCAGCTCCTTGTGCTCTGTTTGGATAGAAGTACTGAAGGCTCCTCTCCTCCTCTCACCACAAGGTGCTGAACCTGTTGTGGAACCTGGCTCACAGCGATGACGTGCCTGTAGACATCATGGACCAGGCCCTCAGTGCTCACATCAAGATACTGGACTACAGTTGCTCTCAGGTAATACTAGGTACCGGTCAAGAGCCAGGCAAATGCTTTCCCACACGGCTCGAGGTACTGAAAACCAATCAATTAAGATTTATTTGAAGGGGTCTGTTGGAGTGTTCAGAAGAAGCGGCTTATGGCTGTGTGTGTGTTCCTTGAATACGGATGTTCGTGTTCATTTTAGGATCGAGACACGCAGAAGATCCAGTGGATCGATCGCTTCATAGAAGAGTTGCGCACCAATGACAAATGGGTGATTCCTGCACTAAAGCAGATCCGAGAGATCTGTAGCCTGTTCGGAGAGGCTCCTCAGAATCTCAGGTAAGGAGATGGTCAGAGTTCAACTACGGGCTTGGAGGAGGGACATAGTTGAACATGCTAGTGATTGACAAAGATATGGAAACAGAATGAGTACAAATGGAGTATTATTCAGGAGGGAACAGATAGAAATGCACAGTGTAGAGCAGACGTTTTTTGTCATGTACAAAAGGGATTTGTCAGCTTAATACTTTACGTTTCTATCTGCAACATTTTAAATAGTTAAATATTTCACCCCACTTAAAAAAGGACCATTTTTGTTGTGCTCAGAATGCTATGCTTGGTTATACATTTACTCTACGCCTTTAAAGCATGGCTTTGATTTTTCACATAGCTGACACAGATGTCTCTGGCATTTTAATCACATTTCCAGAGAGGCTGAGGCATGCCAACTCTTTTGTAAACAGGGATTTTATGTCAACAGTCTGTGACTTGACCTTGCCATCCAGCTTGACCAGGTTTTCAGTAGCGCTTAGACAGGGAGCATTCTTAAAGACTAAAACTGAGCGAATGTATCTTGCTTCTTAAACGCTGAGCTCTCAAAGTAGCATGGAGGTTGTTGAATAAGGTGCTGCTTTTAATAACAACGTGCAGTTGTACTGACTGAAATAGTACAAGTAAATGCAGCAAATATGTAGCACACCACATGCCTGTTGTTTTTCAGAAAGAAAATTCCTATTAACATACAAACGAACTTAGCGGGGTAAGTTGACAGCTAATTTGGGGGATATTATGGCAATATTTTTATAAATTGTAAATAATTTCTAATTTACTCTCTCTCAGATGGTACAACAGATCTGTAATGTTTATTTTCATTCATTAATCTGCTTTAGCAAACCTCTCAGGGTAAATCTCAAATTACACCCTATTCCTTATACACTACTGTACTACCTTTGACCAGAGCCACAAATTACCACAAATAGTACACTACTTTTGACCAGAGCCACACAGGGCTCTTGTCAAGTAGTGCATTATTTGGGGAATTGGGTGCAAAAGTATTTCAATACATAGGGAAAAGGGTGTCACACTGAAATGCGTCTCTTTCTGCACTAGCTCTTCTTAGCTCCAATCACTGACTGTTTGCAGGGTGACATTTTGGGGGGCATTTCTGAGGGTGCTGCATACTCACATTTCCGAAACAACACAACATCCTAGTAATTTTAAGACTGAAATTCCTCAACATTTCCCGTGCTACACACACACACACACCTGTCTCTTATACACATCTAGATGTGTATAAGAGACCACACACACACACACACACACACACACACACACACACACACACACACACACACACACACACACACACACACACACACACACACAGATAATGGCTTACTGGTTAGAACAGTGGATATACCAATATTGCTTTCTATAAGCTACAGATGCAGATAACCAACAAAATTCCACTAATTGTACACACAAATCATTGTAATAATTTCATTAGTAGGAGTATAAGTTGAAGTTGTCTACTTGTCATAGACATGGTGGCTAAGTCTCTGAACTTTTGTATCTCTTTTCCACCCTCTCTCTCCATCTCTCTCTCCCTCCAACTATCTTTCTCTCTTCATATCTCTCTCCACCTCACTCTCTGCTATACAGTCAGACCCAGAGGAGTCCTCATGTGTTCTATCGTCATGACCTGATCAACCAGCTCCAACACAACCATGCTCTGGTCACGCTGGTGGCTGAGAACCTTTCTGCCTACATGGAGACCATGAGGCAGTTCTCTAAAGGTACGGCTCACCTGACACATTAGATTAGATTTTCTCATTAATCACGATTGCCTCATTCTTGACTTTCAGACTTCTTTAGAAATACTACACTGAGTGTACAAAACATTAGGAGCACCTTCCTAATATTGAGTTGCACCCCCTTTTGCCCTCAGAACTGCCTCAATTCGTCGGGGCATGGACTCTACAAGGTGTCAAGTGTTCCACAGGGATGCTGGCCTATGTTGACTCCAATGCTTCCCACAGTTGTGTCAAGTTGGCTGGATTTCCTTTTTGTGGTAGATAATTTTTGATGTTCAGCGTGAAAAACCCAGCAACGCTGCAGGTCTTGACACAGTCAAACTGGTGCGCCTGGCAGTTAATACCAATACCCTGTTCAAAGGCTCTTAAATATTTTGTCTTGTCCATTCATCCTCTGAATGGCACACATACACAATCCATGTCTCAATTGTCTTGAGGCTTAAAAATCCTTCTTTCCTCCCCTTCATCTACACCAGTGGTCACCTTCCTTTTCTGAGTAAAGATCAGTTTCGCAGTCAAAAAGCAAGCCGAGATCTACCGCTGTTTTTTTTCAACATGACTCAAATGTAACATTAACCCAATAAAAACAGTTCTGTAGGAAATGAAGTTTGTCCAGTAGGCAGGCCTAATATATTATCACAGCATATTGGCTATATGCCTGGCCTGCCAATATTGTTCTTCTCAGACCATATTATATTTCAAAACTCTAGCTTTGATAACAAAATTGATCCGTAGTTGGTGTACAACTTATGAGGCACAGCTGAAGTATAAACTGAAATAATTAGCAAATTAGCTTTAATTTACTGGACTGATGGTACCTGCATCTGATGGTCATGGTGCTTTCAAGACATCTGGGTTAGGGTGGAAAACAGGGTGAAAAAACTAGGTCAAATGACGACGTCCGTGATGCTCCGGTCGAATTCCGAGTTGGATGACCGTTGAAAACTATTTTTCCCAGTCGGATCTATTTTTTTTTGTATTTAAAAAAAAAAATTCCCTGTTGTCTTGGTATTTGGTATTTTATTAGGATCCCCATTAGCTTTTGCAAAAGCAGCAGCTACTTTTCCTGGGGTCCACACAAAACATGAAACATTACATAATACAGAACATTAATAGACAAGAACAGCTCAAGGACATAACTACATACATATAAAAAAAATGTCCTTGAGCTGTTCTTGTCTATTAATGTTCTGTATTATGTCGTGTTTTGTGTGGACCCCAGGAAGAGTGAACGTACTTAAGTCGGAGTTGTCAGAGTTCCCAGATGTTTTGAACATTGCATTTGTCTCAGCGAAGGGAAGGAGAATCCAACATGGCGTAGCAGTCGGACGTGTGTTGTCTTGTCCCGTGTAAATAGTCTTCGTATTTTTCGTATACATTTCGTATATATTTTAATTTCACTTTMCATCTAGGAACTGAATATACATTCCTACATTCCGCCTCACCCAATGTGGTACGGACCTGCTATTTTTTTATACTTTAGAACCGTAACCCCAATCAGAAGCTAGCCAGATAACTAGCTACTAGCTAGTAGTCAGTTAGCCACTGCTGCGGTCTTCACCCTCAACTCGGACACAGCCAGCTTCAATACCGGGCCAATACCTGCCAGTCTGCAAGCGCGATATCAACCCAGAGCATATTGGACTGCTTTTTCTCTACCACATCACCGGATTCCTGACGCAAGCTCTGGACAATTACACCGTATCATCACAGCTAGCTAGCTGCAACCGAGTGGCTACTACTGGCTAACACCTCTGTCTCGAAGCAAGCACCAGTTAGCCTTGAGCTAGCCTCGAGCTAGGCCCATCTGCCGCTAGCCGAAGAGTCTACCAGCGAATTCTTGGGCTACAATACCTCTTTTGCCAATTGGACTGGACCTTTTTTGCCGACACAGAGCCCTGCCAATCCATTACAACTGGTCTAAATCAGCTACAAGCTAATTTAGCCATTTTTATTTTTTATTTTTATTTATTTTTATTTAATTTTTTGCCGCTGCTAGTAGCTTTACCTTCTGCACAGACAACCCAGCCCTGTTATTAGCCTGGATATTACTCACCAATTTACCAGCATCGGACTGTCTCTCGACAACAACGCCGGATTCCTGCCGTAATCCCTGAGCCACTACTTCTGATCCTCACAGCTAGCTTGCAGCTAGCGCACTGCCCACGAAGCTAGCACCAGTTAGCAAACACAATTCTACAACTCACAAACCTCTCTTTCGCCATCCGGCTTGGTTTCTCTGTCGACACGACCACGTCTGAGCAGACACCCCCCGGGCTACTAACTTTAAAACGCTGCGTGCTAGCTTAGTGGAGGCCTCCCTGCTCCATCTACGGCTGCCCCCTGGACACTATGATCACTTGGCTACATAGCTGATGCATGCTTGACTGTCCATTAATTCAGCGTTACTCCATTCTGTTTATTTGTGTTTTATCTGTCGGCTCTGTGCTTTAACTCAGGATCTGTGTGTGTTAATCCGACCCTCTCTGCCTAGTCGTCGCCATTTTTACCTGTTGTTGCTGTGTTAGACTAGCACCCGTTATTGCTGCTGTTATCTTACCTGTTGTTTTAGCTAGCCTCTCCCAATCAAGACCTGCAATCACTTTATGCCTTATTGTATGTCTCTCTCAAATATAAATATGCCTTGCATACTGTTGTTCAGGCTAGTTATCATTATCATTGTTTTGGTTTGCAATGGACCTTGTAGTTTCCACTCTCCGTACCTCTGATACCCCCTTTGTCCCACCCCACACATGCGGTGACCTCACCCATTGAGACAGCATGTCCAGAGATACAACCTCTCTTATCATCACCCAGTGCCTGGGCTTGCCTCCGCTGTACCCGCGCCCCTCCATACCCCTGTCTGCACATTATGCCCAGAATCTATTCTACCACGCCCATAAATCTGCTCCTTTTATTCTTTGTCCCCAACGCTCTAGGCGACCAGTTTTGATAGCCTTTAGCCGCACCCTCATCCTACTACTCCTCTGTTCCTCGGGTGATGTGGAGGTAAACCCAGGCCCTGCATGTCCCAGTCACCCTCATTTGTTGACTTCTGTGATCGAAAAAGCCTGGCTCATGCATGTCAACATCAGAAGCCTCCTCCCTAAGTTTGCCTTACTCACCGCTTTAGCACACTCTGCCAATCCTGATGTCCTTGCCGTGTCCGAATCCTGGCTTAGGAAGGCCACCAAAAATTCTGGGATTTCCATACCCAACTATAACACTTTCCGTCAAGATAGAACTGCCAAAGGGGGAGGAGTTGCAATCTACTGCAGAGATAGCCTGCAAAGTTCTGTCATACTTTCCAGGTCTATGCCCAAACAGTTCGACTTCTAATTTTAAAAATGAATCTCTCCAGAAATAAGTCTCTCACTGTTGCCGCCTGCTACCGACCCCCCTCAGCTCCCAGCTGTGCCCTGGACACCATCTGTGATTGATCGCTCCCCATCTAGCTTCAGAGTTTGTTCTGTTAGGTGACCTAAACTGGGATATGCTTAACACCCCGGCAGTCCTACAATCCAAGCTTGATGCCCTCAATCTCACACAAATCATCAAGGAACCCACCAGGTACAACCCTAAATCCGTAAACATGGGCACCCTAATAGACATTATCCTGACCAACCTGCCCTCCAAATACACCTCTGCTGTCTTCAATCAAGATCTCAGCGATCACTGCCTCATTGCCTGTATCCCGCCACGGGTCCGCGGTCAAACGACCACCCCTCATCACTGTCAAACGCTCCTAAAACACTTCTGCGAGCAGGCCTTTCTAATCGACCTGGCCCGGGTACCCTGGAAGGATATTGACCTCATCCCGTCAGTTGAGGATGCCTGGTCATTCTTTAATGTTACTTCCTCACCATATTAGACAAGCATGCTCCGTTCAAAAAATGCAGAACCAAGAACAGATATAGCCCTTGGTTCACTCCAGACCTGACTGCCCTCGACCAGCACAAAAACATCCTGTGGCGAACTGCAATAGCATCGAAGAGCCCCCGCGATATGCAACTGTTCAGGGAAGTCAGGAACCAATACACGCAGTCAGTCAGGAAAGCAAAGGCCAGCTTTTTCAAGCAGAATTCGCATCCTGTAGCTCTAACTCCAAAGTTCTGGGATACTGTAAAGTCCATGGAGAACAAGAGCACCTCCTCCCAGCTGCCCACTGCACTGAGGCTGGTAACACGGTCACCACCGATAAATCCGTGATAATCGAAGACTTCAACAAGCATTTCTCAATGGCTGGCCATGCCTTCCTCCTGGCGACTCCAACCTTGGCCAACAGCCCCGCCCCCCCGCTGCTACTCGCCAAGCCTCCCCAGCTTCTCCTTTACCCAAATCCAGATAGCAGATGTTCTGAAAGAGCTGGAAAACCTGGACCCATACAAATCAGCTGGGCTTGACAATCTGGACCCCCTATTTCTGAAACTGTCCGCCGCCATTGTCGCACCCCCTATTACCAGCCTGTTCAACCTCTCCTTCGTATCATCTGAGATCCCCAAGGATTGGAAAGCTGCCGCGGTCATCCCCTCTTCAAAGGGGGAGACACCCTGGACCCAAACTGTTCCAGACCTATATCCATCCTGCCCTGCCTATCTAAGGTCTTCGAAGCCAAGTCAACAAACAGATCACTGACCATCTCGAATCCCACCGTACCTTCTCCGCTGTGCAATCCGGTTTCCGAGCCGGTCACGGGTGCACCTCAGCCAACGCTCAAGGTACTAAACGATATCATAACCGCCATCGATAAAAGACATTACTGTGCAGCCGTCTTCATCGACCTGGCCAAGGCTTTCGACTCTGTCAATCACCATATTCTTATCGGCAGACTCAGTAGCCTCGGTTTTTCTAATGACTGCCTTGCCTGGTTCACCAACTACTTTGCAGAGAGTTCAGTGTGTCAAATCGGAGGGCATGTTTCCGGTCCTCTGGCAGTCTCATGGGGGTACCACAGGGTTCAATTCTCGGGCCGACTCTTTTCTCTGTATACATCAATGATGTTGCTCTTGCTGCGGGCGATTCCCTGATCCACCTCTACGCAGACGACACCATTCTATATACTTCCGGCCCTTCCTTGGACACTGTGCTATCTAACCTCCAAACGAGCTTCAATGCCATACAACACTCCTTCCGTGGCCTCCAACTGCTCTTAAACGCTAGTAAAACCAAATGCATGCTTTTCAACCGTTCGCTGCCTGCACCCGCACGCCCGACTAGCATCACCACCCTGGACGGTTCCGACCTAGAATATGTGGACATCTATAAGTACCTAGGTGTCTGGCTAGACTGCAAACTCTCCTTCCAGACTCATATCAAACATCTCCAATCCAAAATCAAATCAAGAATCGGCTTTCTATCCGCAACAAAGCCTCCTTCACTCACGCCGCCAAACTTACCCTAGTAAAACTGACTATCCTACCGATCCTCGACTTCGGCGATGTCATCTACAAAATAGCTTCCAATACTCTACTCAGCAAACTGGATGCAGTTTATCACAGTGCCATTCGTTTTGTTACTAAGCACCTTATACGACCCACCACTGCACCTGTATTCCCTAGTCGGCTGGCCCTCGCTACATGTTCGTCGTCAGACCCACTGGCTCCAGGTCATCTACAAGGCTATGCTAGGTAAAGTGCCGCCTTATCTCAGTTCACTGGTCACGATGGCTACACCCACCCGCAGCACGCGCTCCAGCAGGTGTATCTCACTGATCATCCCTAAAGCCAAACCTCATTTGGACGCCTTTCCTTCCAGTTCTCTGCTGCCTGCGACTGGAACGAATTGCAAAAATCTCTGAAGTTGGAGACTTTATCTCCCTCAACAACTTTAAAAATCTGCTATCCGAGCAGCTACCCGATCGCTGCAGCTGTACATAGTCCATCTGTAAACTACCCACCCAATTTACCTACCTCACCCCCATACTGCTTTTATTTATTTACTTTTCTGCTCTTTTGCACACCAGTATCTCCTCTTGCACATGATCATCTGATGATTTATCACTCCATGTAATCCTGCTAAATTGTAATTATTCAATTTATTGCCTACCTCATGCCTTTTGCACACATTGTATATAGATTCTCTTTTTTTTCCTACCATGTTATTGACTTGTTTATTGTTTACTCCATGTGTAACTCTGTGTTGTCTGTTCACACTGCTATGCTTTATCTTGGCCAGGTCGCAGTTGCAAATGAGATCTTGTTCTCAACTAGCCTACCTGGTTAAATAAAGGTGAAATAAAAAAAATAAAAAAAGAGAGCAGCAGAGGGTCATCCTCTCACGGTCTCCTGCCTTTCCTCCGGTGAGACTGAGCAGAGAGAGGGGACAGTCTTCCACCTGATGGCGAAACTCGAGTCACATCTGACTCAAGCTAAAATTAATTTTGTTCCTATGACCAGTGAAAGTGAAATATTCCTCGATATTAAAATGAACACGATGAGCTTCTAATAATAATACAAGTGCAGGGCTACTCATTCATTGCAGCGAGAGTGGGAATAGGGAGAAGGCCTTTTATGTTTTAATATATATATATATATATTTTTTTTACATGAACTCATAACAACAGCTCTTTGCTATATTCTTTGAGTCTCTCTCTGGTCATGGTTTTAAAAGTTATGACATTTCACATAGGCTAGTATCCAACTTGTAGGCACTGTGATTTGATCTGATTTGATCTGATTGGCCAGCGCAGTAGACTCGCTCGATTTAACCATAGATCTCCCGGTCTGCCGGGTAGGAGGAGTTAGTTGTTTCAGACATTTAAATTGTTCAAAATGGCAACACTTTGCCTACCCGGTGGGCAGGGCTTCTGAATCAAGTACACCTACCACCAACAGTGCAACGCAAATAATTAAAAAAATATGTGCAAGCATTTATCATTGGCTTTTCTACAGAAATGTTTGGTGATCCACTAGGAATGCTTGAAGATCGACCAGTTGATTGCGATTGACCAGTTGGTGACCACTGATATGAAGTGGATTTAGCAAGTGGCCATGGCTTTCACCTGGTCAGTCTGTTATGGAAAGTAAAGAGCAGGTGTTCCTAATGTTTTGTACACTCAGTGTGTTTCTCTACGTTCTCTACCCTCTGTATCTAACCCTGAGCAGTTAGTTTTAGTTTTCCATTTGAAAAACATCAGTATTTGCGTGATATTCAAAGATGTACATTGAGCCCTGATGTAGATGATCCTGTGTGTTATGTAGCCGAGCAGGCAGAGTTTGACCCCCAGACGGTGAGGGCAGGGAGCCGCTACAGCCACGTACAGGAAGTCCAGGAGAGACTCAACTTCCTGAGGTATGACATCACATCTGCGGGGTTGTATTAATTAGGCACCAAACTGAAGAAAACACACTAAAACAGGCATGAGTCACTGTCTGTACTTGTCCAATAAGAAGCACTAATTGTTGTTTTACTTTGCAAAACGCTTTTAAAACGTTTTCCTTTACGTGACCTAATGAATACGACCCAGCTCCATCTTCATGAATACAATGAATGGAATTGAACCATGAACTAAGCCACTGTAGTCTGATCTTCATGGTTAATGTATGTGTCTGTGTTGTCCCCAGGTTCCTGCTGAAGGATGGCCAGTTGTGGCTCTGTGCTCCTCAGGCCAAACAGATCTGGAAGTGCCTGGCCGAAAACGCTGTCTTCCTATGTGATAGAGAGGCCTGCTTCAAATGGTACGCTGCCATCATCAATATTATCACCTCGAAAGGGTGAATATGGCTCCAACATGTTTCAATTTATGTTATTTCCTTTCTGTCATGGAGAACAAGTCAAATATTCAACATTTTCTCAACTTGAATGTTCTCAACAACAACAACAAAACACCCACTCAACTCTGTTGTTCATCCCCAGGTACTCCAAGCTGATGGGAGATGAGCCAGACCTGGACCCAGACATTAACAAGGACTTCTTTGAGAACAACGTACTCCAGCTGGACCCGTCTCTGCTCACAGAGAACGGCATGAAGTGCTTCGAGAGGTTCTTCAAGGCTGTCAACTGCCGGGAGGGAAAGCTGGTGGCCAAACGCAGGGCCTACATGATGGACGACCTGGAGCTCATAGGACTGGACTACCTCTGGAGGGTGAGTTATTAGCCTTTTCACTATAACAGACAGCTGTTGTTACTCGTAAGTAGGGCTGGGAATTGGCAGGGACCTCAATGTCAATATTATCACGATACTTAGGTGTTGATACGATATGTATTGCGATTCACACAATTGTGCGTGTGTGTGTGTGTGTGTGTGTGTGTGTATATATCTCACACACACACACACACACACACACTACAAGTCAAAAGTTTGGACACCTTCTCATTCAAGGGTTTTTATATATTTTTTATTATTTTCTACATTGTAGAATAATAGTGAAGACATCAAAACTATGAAATAACACATATGGAATCATGTAGTAACCAAAAAAAGTGTTAAACAAATCAAAATATATTTAAGATTTTAGATTCTTCAAAGTAGCCACCCTTTGCCTTGATGACAGCTTTGCACACTCTTGGCATTCTCTCAACCAGCTTCTTCTGGAATGCTTTTCCAACAGTCTTGAAGGAGTTCCCACATATGCTGAGCACTTGTTGGCTGCTTTTCCTTCACTCTGCGGTCCAACTCATTGCAAACCATCTCATTTGGGTAGAGGTCAGGTGGTTGTGGAGGCCAGGTCATCTGATGCAGCACTCCATCACTCTCCTTCTTGGTTAAATAGCTCTTACACAGCCTGGAGGTCTGTTGGGTCATTTTCCTGTTGAAAAACAAATGACAGTCCCACTAAGCGCAAACCAGATGGGATGGCGTATCGCTGCAGAATGATGTGGTAGGCACGCTGGTTAAGTGTGCCTTGAATTATAAATAAATCACTGACAGTGTCACCAGCAAAGCACCCCTACACCATCCACCACCTCCTCCATGCTTCACAGTGGGAACCTCACATGCGGAGATCATCCGTTCACCTACTCTGCGTCTCACAAAGACACGGCGGTTGGAACCAAAAATCTCAAATTTGGACTCATCTAACCAAAGGACAGATTTCCACCGGTCTAATGACCATTCCTCATGTTTCTTGGCCCAAGCAAGTCTTCTTATTATTAGTGTCCTTTAGTAGAGGTTTCTTTGCAGCAATTTGACTATCAAGGCCTGATTCACACAGTCTCCTCTGAACAGTTGATGTGCCTGTTACTTGAACTCTGTAAAGCATTTATTTGGGCTGCAGTCTGAGGTGCAGTTAACTCTAATGAACTTATCCTCTGCAGCAGAAGTAACTCTGGGTTTTCCTTTTCTGTGGTGGTCCACATGAGAGCCAGTTATATCATAGTGCTTGATGGTTTTTGCGACTGCACTTGAATATAGTAAAAAGAGGAGGTAGGRARGCGCTACTAAGGTACACAATAGTAAATGTTGGTAGACAGAAGGTGCTCTTTGGTAAAAGGGGTAAATTGGTCATCAAAAAGAAAGGAGGACCAAGGCACTCTTCATATAATTCATTAAAATGCCTTTATTAGTATGGCATGTTCAATAGAAACAAAGTTTTAAAAATCCGACGAGTTTCAGCTGCATGGCCTTCACGGATTTTTAAAACTTTGTTTCTATTGAACATGCCATACTAATAAAGGAAGTACAAAAAAATAATACAATGTCCTCTTTTGAAATACAACTCCAAGAGTTGGAGTTGTATTTCAAAAGAGGACATTGTATTATTTTTTTGTACTCCCTTTATTAGTATGGCATGTTCAATAGAAACAAAGTTTAAAAATAACATAGCTACAGTATTTCACTTTTTAATGTGTATAGTATTGCTTACTAGGTTTGTCCAATCAATTTTGTAACCACTCCCTCTTCTAATTAGGGCTAATTGGAAAAGCTGTTCAAAAGAGGACATTGTATTATTTTTTTGTACTCCCTTACGAAGGCCATGCAGTCGAAACGTGTCGGATTTTTTAAACTTTGTTTCTATTGAACATGCCATACTAATAAAGGCATTTTAATTAATTATATGAAGAGTGCCTTGGTCCTCCTTTCTTTTTGATGCACTTGAAGATACTTTCAAAGTTCTTGAAATGTTTTTGTATTGACTGACCTTCATGTCTTAAAGTAATGATGGACTGTCGTTTCTCTTTAGTTATTTGAGCTGTTCTTACCATAAAATGGACTTGGTCTTTTACCAAATCGGGCTATCTTCTGTATACCACCTCTACCTTGTCAGAACACAACTGATTGGCTGAAACGCATTAAGAAGGAAAGAAATTCCATAAATTAACTTTTAAGAAGGCACACCTGTTAATTGAAATTCATTCCAGGTGACTACCTGTCATCAAGGCAAACGTTGGCTACTTTGAAGAATCTCAACTATAACATATATTTTGATTTGTTTAACACTTTTTTGGTTATTACATGATTCCATATGTGTTAATAGTTTTGATGTCTTCACTATTATTCTACAATGTAGTAAAAATAAATAAAAACCCTTGAATGAGTAGGTGTGTCCACATTTTTGACTGGTACTGTATATATAGTGCATTTGGATAGTATTCACTCTTTCCCTTTTTCAACATTGTGTTACGTTACAGCCTTATTCTAAAATGTATTACATTTGTATTTTTCTCATCATTCTACACACAATACCCCATAATGACAAAGCGAAAACAGGTTTATAGAGAAGAACAATACATTACAAGTATTCAGACCCTTTGCTATGAGACTCGAAATTGAGCTCCGGTGCATCCTGTTTCCATTGATCATCCTTGATGTTTCTACAGCTTGATTGAAGTCCACCTGTTTTAAAATAAATTGATTGGACATGATTTGTAACGGCACACACCTGTCTATATAAGGTCCCACAGTTGACAGTGCACGTCAGAGCAAAAACCAAGACGTGATCGAAGGAATTGTCCATCGAGCTCCGAGACAGGATTGTGTTGAGGCACAGATCTGGGGAAGGGTACTAAAAAATATTTGCGGCATTGAAGGTCCCTAAGAGCACAGTGGCCTCCATCATTCTTAAATGGAAGAAGTTTGGAACCACCAAGACTCCTCCTAGAGCTGGCCGCTCGGCCAAACTGCGCAATCGCGGGAGAACGGCCTTGGTCAGTGAGTTGACCAAGAACCCGATGGTCACTCTGACAGAAGGGAGTACCTTCCAGAAGGACAACCATCTCTGCAGCACTCCACCAATCTGGCCTTTATTTTAGAGTGGCCAGACGGAAGCCACTCGTCAGTAAAAGGCACACTATAGCCCGCTTGGAGTTTGCCAAAAGGCACCTAAAGGACTCTGACCATGAGAAACAAGATTCTCTTGTCTAATTAAACAAAGATTGAACTCTTGGGCCTGAATTCCAGGTGTCAGGTCTGGAGGAAAATTGGTACCATCCCTACGGTGAAGCATGGTGGTGGCAGCATCATGTTGTGGGGATGTTTTTCAGTGGCAGGGACTGGGAGGTTAGTCGGGATCGAGGGAGGTTAGTCGGGATCGAAATGCAACCAGAGCAAAGTACAGAGATCCTTGATGAAAACCTGTTCCAGAGCGCTGATCTGACTGGAGTGAAGTTTCACCTTCCAACAGGACAACGACCCTAAGCACACAGCCAAGACAACGCAGGAGTTGCTTCGGGACAAGTCTCTGAATGTCCTTGAGTGGCCCAACCAGAGCCCGGACTTGTACCCGGTCGAACATCTCTGGAGAGACCTGAAACATAGCTGTGCAGTGACGCTCCATATCCAACCTGACAGAGCTTGAGAGAATCTGCTGATATAAATGGGAGAAACTCTCCAAATACAGGTGTGCAAAGCTTGTAGCGTCATACCCAAGAAGACTCGAGGTTGTAATCGCTGCCAAGGTGCTTCAACAAAGTACTGAATACAAGGTCTGAATACTTATGTAAATGTGATATTTCAGTTTAGTATTTTAGTTTTTTGCAAAAACKTWTAATCTGTTTTTGCTTTGTCATTATGGGGTATTGAGTGTAGATTGATGAGGGAAAAAACGATTTAATCCATTTTAGAATAAAGCTGTAATGTAACAAAATGTGGAAGAAGTGAAGGGGTCTGAAAACTTTCCGAATGCGCTATATGTATAGCGATTCGATACTGCGATTTGATGTTCCAAACATATAGCTCAACCATATGTCTGCTGCAGAAGGACAAGAGAGAGCCATGAGAACTCGTTTTCATCAGTCATGGAAATAAGTGTTGAAAAAATATTGTCTCACCGTTTAAAAATGCACAACTTCAAAGACCATATTCTTGAATGCTGCTATTTGAGGTGACACTCATTAGTTATTTCCATGTGTATATTAACCTCTGGGTTCTGTGGGATTGTTTCAGGGGCTGCTTGAACTGATATATTTAGACTATGGATGGGTGGGGGGGCGGTGGATGGCCCAGTTAGTTAGCATCAGCGGCCTATCTGTTTGTTTTAGTTACCTACATGTCCTATAATCCCTCAATGGGAGAATCTGTTGCGTTTCCTGCGTTGGCTTCAAGTGTTATTCTGACATTGTTATTTACACTCTGGGCATATTAGATGATTTGCTTAATTTGTTTTAGATGTGGGATTTGTAAACCTTGTTTTCACTTGCTATGAATAGCTGATTCAGGAGTTGTTATTGAATATTTGGGTATTAGATCTGTTTACACAGGGGCCGAGGCTACGTTTGTGCTCATATGATTTCCTTGTATGCAATGTTTGGTTGTGAATAATTCATTTGATTGCATCCTAAGTAAAGCTCATTCACTGATGTTATTGATTTGGCTGGTAAGCATTGCGTGGTATACACACACACACAGACCGTATTTGAGTCTGGGTTAATGTACTGATGTTAGTGTGTGAGGGCAGCTCAGGGCCAGTGGTCATGACTGGTGATGTTTCTGTGTGCTGCCGCTGAGTGCTTATCAATGACCCTCTAGTCTGGATGATGAGTCATACCACTCACAGTCTCTTCAGTGTTGTCTCCAGGTCTGTTTGATGGAGAGGGCCGTAGGCGTCCATTGAATCAGTCTGTTATTTCCTCCTGCCAGGTCGTAATTCAAGGGAGCGATGACATCGCCAGTCGAGCCATAGACCTGCTGAAAGAGATCTACACCAACCTCGGACCAAAACTACAAGTCAATCAGGTAACCATCGGTGCCCTTTGTACCGGTAACAATAACAGCTCAATCTGCTATTAGATCAACCTAAATCATCTAGCTATTTTGAGACGGCCACCTAAATATACAGTGGGGCAAAAACATCACTGCTCTAGAGGAGATCTGCATGGAGGAATGGGCCAAAATACCAGCAACAGTGTGTGAAAACCTTGTGAAGACTTACAGAAAACGTTTGACCTCTGTCATTGCAACAAAGGGTATATAACAAAGTATTGAGATAAACTTTTGTTATTGACCAAATACTTATTTTCCACCATAATTTGCAAATAAATTCATAAAAAATCCTACAATGAGATTTTCTGGATTTTTTTCTCTCATTTGTCTGTCATAGTTGAAGTGTACCAATGATGAAAATTACAGGCCTCTCTCATCTTTTTAAGTGGGAGAACTTGCACAATTGGTGGCTGACTAAATACTTTTTTGCCCCACTGTATGTGATACCTCGGTACAGTCACAATGTTTTCCAATCCGTTCCTCTGGGATCACTGTTGTACATGTCGGTTCTATTATCTGAGGGATGGATTGGAACACTGCAGTTCCAGACAAACAGGATGTCAACCATTAGACATGAATGCCCTTCTCCTGAACTCACTCCCCCTCCTGTCCCCCATGCAGGTAGAGATCCACGAGGATTTCATCCAGTCGTGCTTCGACCGTCTGAAGGCGTCGTACGATACGCTGCGTGTCCTGGACGGGGACAAGGACAGCATCAACTCGGCCCGGCAGGAAGCCATCCGCATGGTCCGCGTGCTCACTGTGCTCAAGGAGTACATCAACGAGTGTGACAGCGACTACCACGAGGAGAGGACCATACTGCCCATGTCCAGGTAGGGGAGCCCACAAGCACTGAGCTTAAGCTTGTTGTCCTGACCTTTTTCTTCCCCCAAACCACTTCACCCTAACCTGTCCTCTCTCCCTCGCTCCCTCTTCCTCTTTTCTCTTCTCTCCCTCCTCTCTCTACCTCTCAGGGCGTTCCGGGGGAAGCACATCACGTTGACCGTGCGTTTCCCTAACCAGGGCCGTCAGGTAGATGACCTGGACATCTGGTCTCACACCAACGACACCATCGGCTCGGTGCGCCGTGGCATCCTCACACGCATCAAGGCCAACGCCACGCACACCAAGATAGAGCTCTTCATTGGCGGGGATGTCGTCGACCCGGCCGATGACAGAAAGCTGATTGGCCAGCTCAACCTCAAAGACAAAACGGTAAGCATGATGAGCCGTGTTTTGACGAGCCTCATGTCACCGGTGGGTTCTTTACAGCTTGTTTGTATAGGTCATTTATAGGAAATGGTTTGTATGATGTCTTCTATTCTCCCGTTGTGTTGTGTCTGTAGTTGATCACAGCCAAGCTGACCCAGGTGAGTGCCAACATGCCATCCAGCCCAGACAGCTCCTCTGACTCTTCCACCGGCTCACCTGGTAACCACGGCAACCACTTCAGCGACGGGCCCAACCCAGAGGTGGAGAGCTGTCTCCCTGGAGTGGTGAGCGACACACACACACACACACACACACACACACAAACTTCCCCAGAGTGGCGCGTCACCTCTCACCTCATCAGGAAGGGTGCCTAGCTCTCTCGGTCCTTGCCTAGAAAATAATTCAAAATGTTGCCTTTGCCTAGGAAAGCATCAAGCTAGTAGGAAAAACTCCTATCTCATGCATGACTGCAGATGAGTAAATGGAACAATGTTAACCGCTTGTCTGTTCGCTCCTCTCTCGGTCTCCAGATCATGTCTCTCCACCTGCGCTACATATCTTTCCTGTGGCAGGTAGCGGACCTGGGCTGTGGCATTAACATGCCTCTGTTACGAGATGGAGCCAGGGTACTCATGAAGCTAATGCCTCCAGGTACTCACTCTCTCTGTCACTCACTCACTTTATAGGGGCAATCTGGAATTGCTACATCAATTGTTTAGACTTTAAAATTAGTGGTATACCATTCATTTGTTGAATATAACTATAAATGCCTCATGGGTATAGTTCAGAACACAAAATATAAGGTTGTAATTGTAAAATCAAATGGTTTATAGCATCAAAACATGGTTAAAATGAAACATACATGTGGGATGTGTAAATGGCCTGTTGATTGGGTTTGTGTAGATAACAGTACCGTGGAGATCCTGCGTGCCGTGTGTCTGGACCATGCCAAGCTGGGAGAGAACAGCCTCAGCCCCACACTGGACTCGCGCTTCTTTGGCCCCTCGCCATCACAAGTCCTCTACCTCATAGAGGTGGGTCTCATCTTGTGTGTGATCACTGCTGACTGTCTCATCATTACCATACTGGGTGGTGTACGCTTTGCTCTCTGTTGACCACTTCTACTCTGTGTGTGTTTGTATACCTCTTTTCCCCCTCCCTTCCTCAGGTGGTGTATGCCCTACTCATGCCAGCCAGCGCCACATTGGGGGAGGATGCCAGCGACTTCCAGTACAACTTCCTGAAGAGTGGCGGGCTGCCTCTTGTACTGAGCATGCTCACACGGAACAACTTCCTGCCTTCGGCCGACATGGAGACACGGCGAGGGGCGTACCTCAACGCTCTGAAGATCGCCAAGCTGCTGCTCACCGCCGTGGGGTTCGGACACGTTAAAGCTGTGGCCGAAGCCTGCCAGCCCAATGCTGAGGGGACCATACCAGTCTCACCGGTTAGTTGGTTAGACGCACACAAGCGCGTGCACACTGAGACATACACACACACACAGAAACGCGTGCATGCGAAGTCGAACTAGGATTGTGATGGCCATGTTAATGCTAACATCCTTTCTTCAGATCAACCAGGCCACTCATGACCAAGCCCTTGTCCTCCAGAGTGCCCTGCAAAACATCCCCAACCCTGCCTCAGAGTGTATGCTCCGCAACGTAGCTATACGCCTGGCTCAGCAGATCTCTGACGAGGTGAGAGGGGGGGAGAGAGAGAAACGGGGAGGGAGGAAGGAGCTTGCGAGAGAGGAATGAGAACTTGGGAATTAAAGAAGTGGGGAGAGATGGGGTAGAAGGACAGACTGTACGTATGCAACTATGTTGATGCCTGTGACATCATCTGCTTTAATTGAACTGACCCTCCCCCTCCTTCCTTTTCCCTCTCGTCTCCTCCAGAACTTCTTCCAGGCGTCCAAGTACATCCCAGACATATGTGTGATCCGGGCGGTGCAGAAGATAGTGTGGGCGTCGGGCTGCGGCACCGTACAGCTAGTCTTTAGCTCCAACGAAGAGATCAGCAAGATCTACGAGAAGGTACGCATGGCTGCTTATCCTTTGATCATCAGTCCATTGATTGATTATCTGCTTTATTTTGATCTCAGTCTTCGGAGGCTGTGCAGATCCATTGCTCTATAGTGGGGTGTTGTGTCGGCCACTGCACTCATTGATTTTCCTTCTATTAACAGTTCACAATTGTTTGTTGTTAGTATATTTTCTACCTTGATTAGGCTAGTGTGTATTGTTTAGCTTATACAGTCCTAGATCTGCTTTAGTGTGTTGAGCGGCTGTTTAATGTCTGTCATTCTGTGTCTCTCTGTGGTGCTTGCCGAAGGGACTAATTGGTTAATTGTGTGCATCTGCTTCCTGAAATACAGAGAAGTGTGTGTTTATAAAGTCACCGCGGTGTGTGTGTTCTCCCCCACTACAGACGAATGCGGCTAAGGAGCCGGACGGGGAGGATGAGCAGGTGTGTTGTGAGGCCCTGGAGATCATGACCCTGTGTTTCTCCCTGCTGCCCACCGCTCTGGACACACTCAGCAAGGAGAAGGCCTGGCAGACCTTCATCATAGACCTGCTAATGCACTGCCACAGCAAGTATGTACCCCCCGCCGTGTGTCTGTGTAAGGAGACGACCTGTGTGTGTGTGAGAGCGCCAGTTTGCCTGTCTATCAGCATCAGATGTGCACTTGACTGTAAGTAGCTCTGGATAAGAGAGTCTTCTAAATGGCGTCTGCTAAATACCCTAAATGTAGATGTTTTCGTGTTAGGCTGGAAGAGCGGCCTGCCACACCTCAAGGCTGGTTGCTGCTGGTGTACCACAGTGGGCTCTGTGTTGTAACTGCTTCTTGTAGTGGATGAGCATTTTTTTTAATTTTTTTATTTAACCTTTATTTAACCAGGTAGGCAAATTGAGAACACGTTCTCATTTACAATTGCGACCTGGCCAAGATAAAGCAAAGCAGTTCGACACATACAACAACACATAGTTACACATGGAAAACACATATAGTCAATATACAGTGAAAAAAAAAAAAAAGTCTATATACAATGTGAGCAAGTGAGGTGAGATAAGGGAGGTGAAGGCAAACAAATATATGTATAATAAATAAAAATATAAAAGGCCATGGAGGCGAAGTGAGGACAACACAGCAAGTAAATAAAAAACTAAAAAAAACAAACAATGGAATGGTTGGTTTGCATGGAAGAAAGTGCAAAGTAGAGACAGAAATAATGGGTGCAAGGAGCAAAATAAATTTATAAATTACAGTAGGTAAAGAGGTAGTTGTTTGGGCTAAATTGTAGATGGGTTATGTACAGGTGCAGTAATCTATGAGCTGCTCTGACAGCTGGTGCTTAAAGCTAGTGAGGGAGATAGGTGTTTCCAGTTCAGAGATTTTTGTAGTTCGTTCCAGTCATTGGCAAGCAGAGAACTGGAAGGAGAGGCGTTCAAAGGAAGAATTGGTTTTGGGGGTGACTAGAAGATATAACCTGCTGGAGCGCGTGCTACAGGTAGGTGCTGCTATGGTGACCAGCGAGCTGAGATAAGGGGGACTTTACCTAGCAGGGTCTTGTAGATGACCTGAACCAGTGGGTTTGGCGACGAGTATGAAGCGAGGGCCAGCCAACGAGAGTGTACAGGTCGCAGTGGTGGGTAGTATATGGGGCTTTGTGACAAAACGGATGGCACTGTGATAGACTGCATCCAATTTATTGAGTAGGGTTTTGGAGGCTATTTTGTAAATGACATCACCGAAGTCAGGATTGTAGAATGGTCAATTTTACAAGGGTATGTTTGGCAGCATGAGTAAAGGATGCTTTGTTGCGGAATAGGAAGCCAATTCTAGATTTGACTTTGGATTGGAGATGTTTGATGTGAGTCTGGAAGGAGAGTTTACAGTCTAACCAGACACCTAGGTATTTGTAGGTGTCCACAATTCTAAGTCAGAGCCGTCCAAAGTAGTGATGTTGACAGGCGGGCAGGAGCAGGCAGCGATCGGTTGAAGAGCATGCATTTGGTTTTACTTGTATTTAAGAGCAGTTGGAGGCCACGGAAGGAGAGTTGTATGGCATTGAAGCTCGCCTGGAGGGTTGTTAACACAGTGTCAAAAGAAGGGCCAGAAGTATACAGAATAGTGTCGTCTGCGTAGAGGTGGATCAAGAGAATCACCAGCAGCAAGAGCGACATCATTGATGTAAACAGAGAAGAGAGTCGGTCCAAGTGAACCCTGTGGCACCCCCATAGAGACTGCCAGAGGCCCGGACAACAGACCCTCCGATTTGACACCTGAACTCGATCAGAGAAGTAGTTGGGAACCAGGCGAGGCAATCATTAGAGAAACCAAGGCTGTCGAGTCTGCCAATGAGGATGTGGTTGATTGACAGAGTCAAAGGCCTTGGCCAGGTCAATGAATACGGCTGCACAGTATTGTTTCCTATCGATGGCGCGTTACGAATCGTTTATGACCTTGAGCGTGGCT
Organism: Salvelinus sp. IW2-2015; assembly: GCF_002910315.2. Lineage (NCBI taxonomy): Eukaryota > Metazoa > Chordata > Actinopteri > Salmoniformes > Salmonidae > Salvelinus > Salvelinus sp. IW2-2015. The sequence goes on along the minus strand of NC_036875.1, from coordinate 18,096,206 downwards.
GAGGTGCACCCATGACCAGCTCTGAAACCAGATTGCATTGCGGAGAAGGTGTGGTGGGATCGAAATGGTCGGTAATCTGTTTGTTGACTTGGCTTCGAAGACCTTAGAAAGGCAGTAGGATAGATATAGGTCTGTAGCAGTTAGGGTCAAGGGTGTCCCCCCTTTGAAGAGGGGGATAACCGCAGCTGCTTTCCAATCTTTGGGGATCTCAGACGACACGAAAGAGAGGTTGAAGAGGCTAGTAATAGGTGGCAACAATTTCAGCAATAGTTTTAGAAAGAAAGGGTCCAGATTATCTAGCCCGGCTGATTTGTAAGGGTCCAGATTTTGCAGCTCATTTAGAACATCAGCTGACTGTATTTGGGAGAAAGAGAAATGGGGAAGGCTTTTGGCGAGTAGCAGAGGGAGAGGCAGTGCGTTGTCCGGGTAGGGGTAGCCAGGTGGAAAGCATGGCCAGCCGTAGAAAAATGCTTATTGAAATTCTCAATATAGTGGATTTGTCGTGGTGACAGTGTTTCCTATCTTCAGAGCGGTTGGAAGCTGGAGGAGGTGTTCTTATTCTCCATTGGACTTTACGGTGTCCCAGAACTTTTTTGAATTTGTTGTTGCAGGAAGCAAATTCCGCTTGAAAAAGCTAGCCTTGGCTGTTCTAACTGCCTGTGTTATATGGTTTCTGGCTTCCCTGAAAAGTTGCATATCACGGGCTGTTCGATGCTAATGCAGAACGCCATAGGTGTTTTTCTGTTGGTTAAGGGCAGTCAGGTCAGGAGAGAACCAAGGGCTATATCTGTTCCTGGTTCTAAATTTCTTGAATGGGGCATGCTTATTCAGATGGTGAGGGATTGGACGGTCTGTGTCTATGGTAATGTAATATCTGTCCCAGGTCAGTTGGTGGATTGATGGATTAGTTGTTCTGTAGTATAATTGTCTTCTGATCTGTTTCCAGGTCAGTTCGTCAGATGGCCCAGGAGCAGTTCTTCCTCATGGCCACCAGGTGTTGCATGGGCCATCGACCCCTTCCTTCTTCATCACCCTCCTCTTCACTGTGCTGGGGGTACGTATCAGCCTCTCTCTTCACTGTCCTGGGGTACGTATCAGCACCTCTCTCCTCACTGTGCTGGGGGTACGTATCAGCACCTCTCTCTTCACTGTGCTGGGGGTACGTATCAGCACCTCTCTCTTCACTGTCCTGGGGGTACGTATCAGCACCTCTCTCTTCACTGTCCTGGGGGTACGTATCAGCACCTCTCTCTCACTGTGCTGGGGTACGTATCAGCACCTCTCTCTTCACTGTGCTGGGGGTACGTATCAGCACCTCTCTCTTCACTGTCCTGGGGTACGTATTAGCACCCCCTCATCACTGTGCTGGGGTAGTATCAGCACCTCTCTCTTCACTGTCCTGGGGTACGTATCAGCACCTCTCTCTTCACTTCACTGTCCTGGGGTCGTATCACACCTCTCTCTTCACTTCACTGTCCTGGGGTACGTATCAGCACCTCTCTCTTCACTTCACTGTCCTGGGGTGCTCGTATCAGCACCTCTCCTTCACTGTCCTGGGGTACGTATCAGCACCTCTCTCTTCACTGTCCTGGGGGTACGTATCAGCACCTCTCATTCACTGTCCTGGGGGTACGTATCAGCACCTCTCTATTCACTGTCCTGGGGTACGTATCAGCACCTCTCTATCACGTGCTGGGGTAGGTATCAGCACCTCTCTCTTCACTGTCCTGGGGGTACGTATCAGCACCTCTCACTTCACTTCACTGTCCTGGGGTACGTATCAGCACCTCTCTCTTCACTGTCTGGGGGTACGTATCAGCACCTCTCTCTTCACTGTCCTGGGGGTACGTATCAGCACCTCTCTCTTCACTGTCCTGGGGTACGTATCAGCACCTCACTCTTCACTTCCTTGGGGTACATCAGCACCTCACTCTTTACTGCTGGGGTACGTATCAGCACCTCTCTCTTCACCGTCCTGGGGGTACGTATCAGCACCTCACTCTTCACTGTCCTGGGGTACGTATCAGCACCCTCTCCTTCACTGTCCTGGGGGTACGTATCAGCACCTCTCTCTTCACTGTCCTGGGGGTACGTATCAACACCTCTCTCTTCACTGTGCTGGGGGTAGGTATCAGCACCTCTCACTGTGCTGGGTGTACTGGTCAATCCAGATCAGCACCTCTCACTGTGCTGGGGGTACGTATCAGCACCTCTCACTGTGCTGGGGGTAGGTATCAGCACCTCTTACTGTGCTGGGGGTACGTATCAGCACCTCTCACTGTGCTGGGGGTACGTATCAGCACCTCTCACTGTGCTGGGGGTACGTATCAGCACCTCTCACTGTGCTGGGGGTACGTATCAGCACCTCTCACATACATGAGTGCTTTGTGGTTTTACATTACTTTCACTGCAATCATGGCCCTGTTCAAATACATTGAACTTACACTCTCACTGCCTGCCTTCGTTGAAGTTCTCACTGATCTCCCAAATCAGAATAAGCTAAGGTTGTATTATATCATAGCTTTCAGCTATCCAGCCAGGAGAGAGCAGTGATCACTTCAAGGAAGGAAGGAGAAGGTACGCATGTACTGTATAAAGTAGGCAGTGTTAAGTAAGCTTTTCATGGCTTTAACAGCTTTTTTTTTTTTTAAACATTCCCTATAAAGTATTCCAACATTGATCTCTTGCTGCTCCAGGTAATACAGTACTAATGTGAATGTACATGCTCTCTGTGTGTGTTCCAGAGCACCGCTAAGGAGCGGGCCAAGCATGCTGGGGACTACTTCACCCTGCTCAGGCACCTCCTGAACTACGCCTACAACAGCAACATCAACCTGCCCAACGCAGAGGTGCTGCTCAACAATGAAATCGACTGGCTCAAGAGGATCAGGGTATGACCATGTTTCATCCAGATATTGTGTCATGAATAATGCCCCTGAGCTTTGTGTTGAGTTAATTGCAGCTCATGGCTGAGGTTGTAGTCCTTGGTCAGAGCTAGGGCTGTTGCGGTGACCGTATTATCGCCACACCGGCGGTCATGAGTCATGAAGGCAGTCAAATTCCATGTGACCGTTGAGTCACTGTAATTAGGCTTCTTCTCCAAGCACTGATGCTGCTGATGGTCATTAGTAGACTGCCTGGTACTCAGCACTCTATTGTCCCTCTAATCACTCTGACATCAATGCAAATGTCATCGAAAATCAAATCAAACTCTTCATGAGAGCATATGAGCTCATGTTGCGCAACGTTTCTATAGGCTATGCAATTGCGTGAGAAAACAGAGATGGCCTCTGTTAAAAAGAGGATCCCATCAGCTTTCTATAGGCTAGGCCTACTATATTTATTTCTAAACTTTCCTAATATTAAGCACATTGCTTCTCTTTACAACAGGAGTATAGCCTACATGGCTGGCATGAAAATGAATCACGGGTAAAGCATCCTCCATTCGCTATTTAAATGCATAGATTACGTGTTCCCCCTGCCCCTGTTTGCATGATAATGGTCCCTTCTAAATCAAAACAAATTTCACACATACAGGTCAAGTCTGTACACACCTGAGATTTCTGTTTTTTGAATTTGGCACCCTGCACTTCGTCTGGCTGTTGTCATATCGATCCCGTTAACGGAATCGATATGACAACAGCCAGTGAACGTGCAGGGCGCCAAATTCAAACAACAGAAATCTCATAATTAAAATTCCTCAAACATACATGTGTTTAATATAATTTTAAAGGTAATCTTGTTGTTAATCCCACCAAAGTGTCTGATTTCAAATATGCTTTTCAGCGAAAGCACTACAAACGATTATGTTAGGTCACCACAAAACCACAATAAGCACAGCCATTTTTCCAGCGAAAGATAGCAGTCAGAAAAAACAGAAATAAAGATAAAATTAATCACTAACCTTTGATTATCTTCATCAGATGACACTCATAGGACTTCATGTTACACAATACATGCATGTTTTGTTTGATAAAGTTCATATTTATATAAAAAAATCTCAGTTTACATTGGCGCGTTACATTCACTAGTTCAAAAAACATCAAGTGATTTTGCATAGCCACATCGTTTCAACAGAAATACTCATCATAAATGTAGATGATAATACAAGTAATACACATGGAATTATAGATATACCTCTCCTTMATGCAACCGCKRTGTCAGATTTCAAAAAAACTTTACGGAAAAAGCAAMYCATGCARTAATCTGAGACGGMGCTCAGAAMWATARYMAAATTAGMCGCCATKTTGGRGTCAACAGAAACCAGAAAATACATGATAAATGTTTCCTTACCTTTGATGAACTTCATCAGAATGCAGTCCTAGGAATCCCAGGTCCACAATAAATGCTTGATTTGTTCGATAATRTCCGTTAWTTATGTCCAATTAGCTAMTTTGGTTAGCGCGTTAGCGGTAAACAATTCCAAAGTCACAAAGCGCATCCACTATAACGTGACGAAATGTCCAAAAGTTCCGTAACAGTCAGTAGAAACATGTCAAACGATGTACTGAATCAATCTTTAGAATGTTGTTAACATACATCTTGAATAACGTTCCAACCGGAGAATTAGATTGACTTCAGAAGAGCGGTGGAATGGAGGTCCTCCTCATGTGAAAGCGCATGGTGAAAGCATGCTCAGCTCGTGGCAGTGATGACTAATTCCTGTCTCCTTCGGCCCCCCTTCACATTAGAGTCATCAGACAAAGTTCTATTGACTGTTGACATCTAGTGGAAGCCGTAGGATTATTATTACATCTAGTGGAAGCCGCTGTAATTTCATTGAGAGCTTGGTTGAAAATCTGCCACCTCAAAAGAAATTCAAACAGGAAGTGGAACTTCTCAGGTTTTTTCCTGCCATATGAGTGCTGTTATACTCACAGACATAATTCAAACAGTTTTAGAAACTTTAGAGTGTTTTCTATCCAATACAAATAATAATATGCATATATTAGCAACTGGGACTGAGGAGCAGGCAGTTTACTATGGGCACCTCTGTGCACCTTTCATCCAAGCTACTCAATACTGCCCCTGCAGCCATAAGAAGTTAACTTTAAATTAAGCATATTGGAGTACCTATTTCTTTGTTAACTACTCAACACAGAATAGCCAAATGTGCGCACTCCCTCAAATCTTTTGGAGAAAATATCCTTACTATTTGATTCAGCTTTGTTCAATTGTATTCTTCTTACTATAAAATAATGCCATGGAATTCTAACCAAATCTTGTCTGGTAAATGAACTAGTGTAGCCCACAGCCATATGGCATAGCCAGCTCAGGCCCTAACATAAGGACAACTTCTTCATATCATGTTTCTTTAAACCTGACTATAAAATAAATAATGGATTTATTGTGAAGGTGTAAGCTTTATTACATGGATTTAATATACTTTTTAAAATGTAGATGTTCCAAATTCCAAATGCATCAGTAGCTTGTAAGCTATGTATGGAAGCCAGGAGATGCTAAATGTGTATGTTAATTAACGGTCAATTACCGTGAGACCGACCGTTAGCTGATGAAATTTCGTGACTGCCACAGCCCTAGTCAGAGCTAGGTTGTATTCAGTAGGACACACCGTAGCAAGATGTTAATCAACGGGGGGGGGGGGGGAATCAAGCAAGCACTTGTTTTTGGACAAGTCCATGTAGTCCTTTTCTGTTGTGTGCTTAATGAATAGGACCCTGGTTGTTACTACTGTGTGTGTGTGTGTGTGTGTCCCAGGATGAGGTAAAGAGGACAGGGGAGACGGGCGTAGAGGAAACCATCCTGGAAGGCCACATCGGGATCACCAAGGAGCTGCTGGCCTTCCAGACATCAGAGAAGAAGTACTACATCGGCTGTGAGAAGGGAGGGGCCAACCTCATCAAGGTAGGATGGCGTCCATTTTGTATTGAATTTAATATTTTTACTTATTCACCGACATTAGTGGGGCCCGCAGGCCAAACTTGGCCCTCGACAACATTTGATTTGGCCCACCAGAAACTTCTAGAATGATCTTATGTGGTAATAAATATTTTTAATTTTAGAGTGACCTTCGTATCTGTATGTGGCTGTAATAAATGTGCCGCAAGCAGTAAATGTTACTTTCTTACCCTGTATTAACTGTCGCTCTCCCTCCCCCTCTGTCCAGGAGTTGATAGATGACTTCATTTTCCCAGCATCGAATGTGTACCTGCAGTACATGAAGAGTGGGGAGTTCCCCACGGAGCAAGCCATCCCTGTCTGTAGCAGCCCCGCCTCTATCAACGCAGGCTTCGAGCTGCTGGTGGCGCTGGCGGTGGGCTGTGTCCGGAATCTAAAGCAGATGGTCGACACGCTCACTGATATGTACTACCTAGGTAGGAGCTCTAAGAGGAAAACTACACAGATTTATTTGTGTTCTCCATTAACTTTCGCTGATCAATGTTTGCACCTCAGAAAGCCAGAAATACTATTACTTACTCTTGATCTGTATCTCATCATTACATTAGTCTTTCTTCTCAATTTATATTGGTGCAATCACATCCCTGCAACTCTATGCTTACATTTAGTGATACAATCTAAAGTGATAAGAACTCACTCCCTGGTTTACTTCCCTTTAGGTTGTGAGGCACAGAACCTACCCACCTGTTATTGTGTATGGCCAAATTATATTCGCCCCCCATCTCCCAGGTTGTGAGGCTCTGACAGAGTGGGAGTATCTCCCCCCGGTGGGACCGAGGCCCACTAAAGGCTTTGTGGGACTGAAGAACGCCGGAGCCACCTGCTACATGAACTCAGTCATCCAGCAGCTCTACATGATCCCGCCCATACGCAACGGCATTCTGGCCATCGAGGGCACCGGCACCGATGTGGACGATGACATGTCCGGTGATGAGAAGCAGGAGAACGAGGTAATGCAGGAGAGAGCAGTATCGAGGAACGACTTTAGAATTCTATTATTTCATGATATCCAGTTGGTAGTTAGTCTTGTCCCATTGCTGCAGAACCCGTTACGGACTCGGGAGAGGCGAAGGTCGATGGCCATGTGTCCTCTGAAACACAACCTCGACAAACCGCACTGCTTCATGACACACTGCTCGCTTAACCTGGAAGCCAGCCGCACCAATGTGTTGGAGGAAACACGTACAGCTGGCGACCGAAGTCAGCGTGCATGCGCCCGGCCCGCCACAAGGAGTCGCTAGAGCACGATGGGACAAGGACATCCCAGCCGGCCAAACCCTCCCCTAACCCGAACGGCGCTGGGACAATTGTGAACCACATCATGGGTGTCTCGGTTGTGGCCAGCTGCGACACAGCCCGGGATTGAACCGGGTCTGTAGTGATGCCTCAAGACCGCTGCACCACTCTGGGGGCCCCGGAATTTAGAATTTTCTGAAAGCAATTACTAGGGTTTAGTCATACGGTGATGTTGCGTTTGTTGGTTAATCCATGTTTTGTTAAAATCAGATTTTATTGGTCACACACACATATTTATCAGATGTTATTGTGGGTGTAGTGAAATATGTTCCTATGCGGTAGTATCTAACAATTCACAACAATATACACATCTCAAAGTAAAAGAATGGAATTAAGAAATATGTGAACGTACCAAGCACTTGGAGGTTGCTCTAAAGCGTAAAGGTGGAATAAACGAGTCAGGAGCAGGTTTTCTTAATTGAACAAAGTTCTCTATTGAGGTAATTTTTCCTTCTCAAACACTCCAACACAATCAAGGATGATACCCCAAGGAGAACATACATCTTTTTCTTCACAAGAACAAGGAACACAAGGTGAGTATCTTTAAACTATAACAATCACGGGTGCGTCACCGCCTTCACGATCCTTCCTTGGAGAGTTCCCGTCGGGTGGTCGCCCGGATCCGTGGTGACCATTCCCAAGAGATGGTGTGTCCCCTTCTTCTCCTTTCCGAAAGGTACATCATCTCCTCTGTAGAAGCAAACATTCTTTTCTTTCTCCCCTCTCTGCCGGTTCCCTCCTCTCTCTTGTAGGGGAAAAATAATATCTCATTAGTACCGTCAGCTGTGCTTAATTGCCTCTGATCACCTTGACTGCCATGCCGGACTGGGCTACTGTCTGTGGGAGCAGCCTGCCCTCTGGTGGTCCTTCCACATACCTCCCCCCTCAGGACCGGACTGGAGGGCCAAGCGCCAGACGTGCCGCCGCCTTGGTCGCGTTGGGACAGCGCGTCCGCATTCCCTTTCCTCGATCCAGCCCCGTGGATGACATGGAAAGAGAATCGTTGTAAAGCAAGAAACCATCTGGCTATTCTGTTATTGTTTCTCTTACCGACAATCCACGTGAGGGGAGCATCGTCAGTAACGAGGGCAAACCTACGCCCGAGTAGGTAGTACCGGAGATAATTGAGGGCCCACTTAATGGCTAGGGCCTCTTTCTCTATGGTAGCATATCTCTGTTCCCGATCACTGAGCTTCCTACATATAAAGAGAATAGGCCTCTCTGCTTTGCCTTCACCCTGAATTAGGACGGCTCCGAGCCCCTTATCTGAGGCGTCTACCTACACAATTAACTCTTGGGAGAAGTCAGGAGCATGCAGGACGGGATCAGAGCACAGGCTCTCTTTTAGCAACTGGAAGGTGTCTTCCGTCTCGTCCTTCCACGCTGCACGGTTTTGCAGGTTTTACTTGATGAGGTTTGTGAGGGGGTTGGCAATGGTTGCATACCCAGGCATGAAATGGCGATAATATCCCGCTATCCCCAAGAAAGCTCGAACGTCCCGCTTCGTCTGTGGCCGCGGCCAGTCCCGAATGGCCCTGGTCTTTCCTGCCTGTGGGCGTATTTTTCCGTTCCCCACGGTGTATTCGCTTCGGACAGACCCCGGTAGCATTTTTTGGAATTGGCCGTCAGCCCTCAAGAGCACTGACCGTAGTCGCAGGAGGTGGCTATCCCAGTCCTTGCTGTGGATGACCACATCGTCTATATACGCCGCCATGTACTTTTGATGGGGTCGTAGAATGGCATCCATGAGGCGTTGAAAAGTTGCCGCAGTCCGAAGGGCATCCTCACATACTGAAAAAGCCCCTCCGGTGTGGCAAAGGCAGTCTTTGGGCGGTCCTCCGGAGCCACCGGCACTTGCCAATATCTCTTCGTCAAATCCAGGGTGGTGATGAACTTGGCCATTCCTAAGCGCTCCAAGAGTTCATCCACGCGGGGCATGGGATACGCGTCGAATGTAGAAATGGCGTTCACCCCCCTAAAGTTGTTGTAGAACCTCATACTATCGTCCGGTTTGGGGACCATGACTATGGGACTGGACCACTCACTCGTAGATGGCTCAATCACCCTCATCCTTAGCATCTCCCTTACCTCGTTCTTTGCAATGACTCTGCGGGCCTCAGGAATCCCGTAAGGCCGGATATGCACCTTCTTGCCGGGTTCAGTGCCGATATGATGAAACAGGACATCTGTTTGTCCTGTTAAGGACGGGAATACCCTGCCAAATTGCATAATCAGCATGGCTAGCTGTCTCGACTGCTCTGGCAGGAGAGTTCGGCCACTGCGCACCTGTAGCAGGGCCTCCTCTTTTTCCTTGTCCTCCACGGCCATCAAAGCCACACCCTCCTCTCTCACATGGTACTTCTTCAGCAGGTTGATATGATAGAGTTGGACCTTCTTCCTCCTGTCCGGTTGCTTGAGGAAGTAATTGACCGGTGATACCCTTTCCGTTACCTCGTAGGGCCCCTCCACTGTGCCAGCAAGCTGTGTTTGGCCGTGGGCACGAGTACCATCACTTTCTCTCCCACGGTGAACTCCCTGGGTGTTGCTGACTTATCGTAGGCCCGGCCTACGATTGAGTCCGTTGCGCCTTCTCCAAATGCTACTTTACTATAGGCCAGACTGCCGACAGGCGGTCCCTCATCAGGGTAACATGTTCTATCGTCGACTGGAACAGGCATGGTTGGACCTCCCAGTTCTCCTTGGCTAAGTCGAGGATCCCTCGACATGGCCTGCTGTAGAGCAATTCGAAGGGGGAGAACCCAGTGGACGCCTGGGGTAATTTTCGCATGGCAAACATTAAGTTGGGCAGAAGCATGTCCCAGTTTTTCCCCATCTCTGGACACCACTCTTAACCTGTCTAGTACTGGGGTTCTGCTAGCGGTACCCCGTTCCGCTAGCGGAACCCCTCGCCAACAACCAATGAAATTGCAGGGCGCCAAATACAAATCAACAGAAATCTCATAAATCTAATTTCTCAAACATACAAGTATTAGGCACCATTTTAAAGATAAAATTCTCGTTAATCCAGCCACAGTGTCTGATTTCAAAAATGCTTTACAGCGAAAGCTCCACAAACGATTATGTTAGGTCACCACCAAGTCACAGAAAAACCCAGCCATTTTTCCCGCCAAAGAGAGGAGTCACAAAAAGCCACAAATAGAGATAAAATTAGTCACTAACCTTTGATGATCTTCATCAGATGACACTCATAGGTCTTCATGTTACACAATACATGTATGTTTTGTTCGATAAAGTACATATTTATATCCAAAAATCAAATTTTACATTGGTGTGTTATGTTCAGTAGTTCAAAAACATGCTATGATTTTGCAGAGAGCCACATGAATTCACAGAAATACTCATTATAAATGTTGATGAAAATTCAAGTGTTATGCATGGAACTTTAGATACACTTCTCCTTAATGCAACCGTTGTGTCAGATTTCAAAAACACTTTACGGAAAAAGCATAATCTGAGAACGGCGCTCAGAACCCAAACCAGCCAAAAGAAATATCCGCCATGTTGCGCCGTCAACATTAGTCTGAAATAGCATTATAAATATTCACTTACCTTTGATGATCTTCATCAGAATGCACTCCCAGGAATCGCAGTTCCACAATAAATGTTCGTTTTGTTCGATAATGTCCATCATTTATGTCCATTTATTTCAAAATAGCTTATTTTGTTAGGGCGTTTGGTAAACAAATCCAAAAGCGCGTTCAGGTCCAGTCGGACGAAAAGTTCAAAAAGTTATATTACAGGTCGAAGAAACTTGTCAAACTAAGTATAGAATCAATCTTTAGGATGTTTTTATCTTAAATGTTCAATAATTTTCCAGCCGGAGAATTCCATTGTCTGTAGAAAAGCAATGTAACGAGAGATACCTCTCATGTGAAATGCGCATGACTGAGAACGAGGCTGCTGGCAGACCCCTTAGTCAAACAGCTCCCATCTGGCCCCCCTTCACATGAGAAGCCTGAAACAACGTTCAAAAKACGGTTGACATCTAGCGGAAGCCTTAGGAAATGCAACATAACCCATATCCCACTGTGAATTCGATAGGGGCTGAGTTCAAAAACTACAAACCTCAGATTTCCGACTTCCTGTTTGGATTTTTTCTCAGGTTTTTGCCTGCCATATGAGTTCTGTTATACTCACAGACATCATTCAAACAGTTTTAGAAACTTCAGAGTGTTTTCTATCCAATACTAATAATAATATGCATATATTAGTAACTGGGACTGARGAGCAGGCCGTTCACTTTGGGCACCTTTCATCCAAGCTACTCAATACTGCCCCTGCAGCCATAAGAAGTTAAGGACAACAAAGTCAAGGTATTGGAGTGGCTATCACAAAGCCTTGACCTCAATCCTATGGAAGACTTGTAGGCAGAACTGAAAAAATGTGTGTTCTGAGCAAGGAGGCCTACAAACCTGACTCAGTTACACCAGCTCTGTCAAGAGAAATGGGCCAAAATTCACCCAGCTTATTGTGGGAAGCTTGTGGAATGCTACCCGAAACATTTGACCCAAGTTAAACAATTTAAAGGCAATCCTACCAACTACTAATTGAGTGTATGTAAACTTCTGACCCACTGGGAATGTGATAAAAGAAATAAAAGCTGAAATAAATAATTTTCTCTACTATTATTCTGACATTTCACATTCTTAAAATAAAGTGGTGATCCTAACTGACCTAAGACATGGAATTTTTACTAAGATGAAATGTCAGGAATTCTGAAAAAACTGAGTTTAAATGTATTTGGCTAAGGTGTATGTAAACTTCTGACTTCAACTGTGTATATATATTATATATTAGTACGAGCAATGTCGTAGTGGCATAGATTAGARTACAGTATGTAAACATTATTAAAGTGACAAGAGGAGGCGCTGTTGTGCCTTCTTCACCACACTGTCAGTGTGGGTGGACCATTTCAGATTGTCAGAGATGTGTACGCCGAGGAACTTTAAACTTTACACCTTCTCCACTGCTGTCCCATCAATGTGGATAGGGGGGTGCTCCCACTGCTGTTTCCTGAAGTCCACGATCAGCTCCTTTTTGTTTTGTTGACGTTAAGGGAGAGATTATTTTCCTGGCACCACTCCGCCAGGGCCCTCACCTCCTCCCTGTAGGCTGTCTCATTGTTGTTGGTAATCAGGCCTACTACTGTTGTGTTGTCTGCAAACTTGATGATTGAGTTGGAGGTGTGCGTGGCCACGCAGTCATGGGTGAACAGGGAGTAGAGGAGGGGGCTGAGCACGCACCCTTGTGGGGCCCCAGTGTTGAGGATCAATGAAGTGGAGGTGTTGTTTCCTACCTTCACCACCTGGGGACGGCCCATTAGGAAGTCCAGGACTCAGTTGCACAGGGCGGGGTTCAGACCCAGGGCCCAGAGCTTAATGATGAGCTTGGAGGGTACTATGGTGTTGAAGGCTGAGCTGTAGTTCCATTGATAGCTGCAGTTGATATTAGCTCCTTAGCTGAGACACTTTTATGGCACTGAAGATGCGGGGTGTTGCGGTAACAGAGTATGTGGTTTAAAACGTGTTCCATTGTGTGTCCTAATGACCAGGACCCAGCTTAACCCTGTGTGTCCATCGGCCCCTACAGAGTAATGTGGACCCACGAGATGAGGTGTTCAACTACCACCACCAGTTTGACGACAAGCCATCGCTCAGTAAGTCGGAGGACAGGAAGGAGTACAACATCGGGGTGCTGCGCCACCTGCAGGTCATCTTTGGCCACCTGGCCTCCTCCAGACTGCAGTACTACATACCGAGAGGCTTCTGGAAACAGTTCAGGTCAGTGGAGGGAAGAGAATGATTAACTGGAAAACCAGATGGGTCATACATACCAGTATTTTAAAGGCCCAATGCAGCTGTGTTTATCTCAATATCAAATAATCTGGGTAACAATTAAGTACCTTACTGTGATTTCTTTTCAATCAAAATGGTAAAAAATAAACAAACGTACACTATACAGTGCATTCGGGAAAGTATTCAGACCACTTGACTTTTTCAACATTTTGTTACATTACAGCCTTATTCTAAAATTGATTAAGTCGTTTTTTCCATCACAAATCTATACACAATAGCCCATAATGATTAAGCAAAACAGGTTTTAGGGATTTCACTTTTACATAAGTTTTCAGACCCTTTACTATAGCTTGGCACACCTGTATTTGGGGAATTTCTCCCATTCTTCTCTGCAGATCTTCTCAATCTCTGTTAGGTTGGATGGGGAGTGTCGCTGCACAGCTATTTTCAGGTCTCCAGAGATGTTCGATCGGGTTCATGTCCGGGCTCTGGCTGGGCCACTCAAGGATATTCAGAGACTTGTCCAGAAGCCACTCCTGCGTTGTCTTGGCTGTGTGTTTAGGGTCGTTGTCCTGTTGGAAGGTGAACCGTCGCCCCAGTCTGAGGTCCTGAGCGCTCTGGAGCAGGTTTTCATCAAGGATCTCTCTGTACTTTGTTCCGTTTGTCTTTCCCTCGATCCTGACTAGTCTCCCAGTCCCTGCCACTGAAAAACATACCCACAGCATGATGCTGCCTCCACCATGCCTCACCATAGGGATGGTGCCAGGTTTCGTCCAGACGTTACACTTGGCATTCAGGCCCAAGACATTTTGGTTTCATCAGACCAGAGAATCTTGTTTTGCCTTTTGGCAAACTCCAAGCGGGCTGTCGTGCCTTTTACTGAGGTTTGGCTTCTGTCAGGCTACTCTACCAAAAAAGGCCTGATTGGTGGAGTGCTGCAGAGATGGTTGTCCTTCTGGAAGGTTCTCCCATCACCACAGAGGAACTCTGGAGCTCTGTCAGAGTGACCATCGGGTTCTTGGTCACCTTTGTGACCAAGGCCCTTCTCCCCCGATTGCTCAGTTTGGCCTGGCGGCCAGCTCTAGGAAGAGTCTTGGTGGTTCCAAACTTCTTCCATTTAAGAATGATGGAGGCCACTGTGTACTTGCGGACCTTCAATGCTGCAGACATTTTTTGGTACCCTTCCCCAGATCTGTGCCTCAACAAAATCCTGTCTCGGAGCTCTATGAACAATTCCTTCGACCTCATGTCTTGGTTTTTGCTCTGACATGTACTGTCAACGGTGGGACCTTATATAGACAGGTGTGTGCCTTTCCAAATCATGTTCGATCAATTGACTTTACCACAGGTTGAACGCCATTCAAGTTGTAGAAACATTTCAAGGATGATCAGTGGAAACAGGATGCAGCTGAGCTCAATTTTGAGTCTCACAACAAAGGGTCTGAATACTTATGTAAATAAGGTACTTCTGTTTTTGTTTCTAATAAATGTGCAATAATGTCTAAAGGCCTGTTTTTGCTTTGCCATTATCGGGTATTGTGTGTAGATTGGTGAGGAAACACTTAATTTAATCAATTTTAAATAAGGCTGTACCTAACAAAATGTGGAAAAAGTCAAGGGGTCTGAATACTTTCCGAATGCACTGTGTGGGGCATACAGCAATCTAAGCTCTGTAGATTTTGCTGCGAAGAGAGAATCACAAGATCATTTGTTCTGGTATGGCCCCTATGTAGTTTGGTTACAGTTTCAGGAGTGTTTTTTTTTTTAATCACAAAATTCACTTAAAATGTACCTTACAAATAGCAGAGTTGGGCGATTTGTAAAGCTATAGTCAGTCAATAATATAATACTTGTAGGAAAGGTTTTCATCTTTAATGAAAATCTGTGGTATACCATTAGAAAGGTTAAACATTTATGTAAAACATCACAACACAATTGARAAATATATGACACATGGAAACCAAATGGTTGTGGTCTACGGTGATAGGTGGGATGGGCTGAGGGATGCGATTGAAGAGCTCATGTTCAGTCATGTGTTATTGTTATGTGATTGCTGTATATAAAAGTACAATGTATGTCAAATATATATGTAAATTGTGATACTGTATGTAGAATGTATGTATATGTAGCAAAAAAGTTGTCAAACTATGTGTCCTCCAAAGAGGGGGTGGTTGATGGGTTAATGTAAAAAAAAAWTTTTTTKGAATGACATCGGTGTGCATCGTGTGATTTTTAACCAATTATGAGTAGGCATGTCATTAACAACACTTACCCTCATCTCTTTTTTACTACAGAMAATAGAAACACGCCATTTACACATGTTGATGTTGGGGTGGTGCTGTGTAGATTGTGAATATGAAGTAGAATATTCTTTTTTTTTTTATTCCCTTCAAATATTTTGAAATACTTGACCTACACTCGATTTAGATTGCCTCGTACAATGGAACCAGTGCTATAGTCCCAGAAGTGCTACTTCACCTTTCATCCCTTCTAACCTCATCCCCTCCTATAGGTTATGGGGTGAGCCGGTGAACCTGCGAGAGCAGCACGATGCCCTGGAGTTCTTCAACTCTCTAGTGGACAGTCTGGACGAGGCTCTGAAAGCCTTGGGTCACCCAGCCATGCTCAGTAAGGTGCTGGGTGGATCCTTTGCTGACCAGAAGATCTGCCAGGGGTGCCCACATAGGTAACTCACACACCGCCATAGGAACAGATCTAAGATCAGTGATATCTTGGCAATTCATAACCTCAACCATTATGGGGGAGAATGTGAAACTGACTTGAGATCTGGTCTAGGGGCAAAATGGACCAATGCTTATTGTTCACGCATCTCAGGGTAATTGATTTGAAGATGTGCATTTCTGCAGAGAGAGAGATTTGTTTGTTGTGGTTTTATATGAGGCTGCTTCAGTGTTTAGTCTCCCTAGATATCCAGGTTGCCTCTCACCATTTTCAAATGTTCTGTCTTGACATGTTCCAGCATAACATGTCTTTGTCACTACCTACGTCACATCCTTATCGGCTTCAATAAAATACAAAGTGGTATCGAGCAGGATGGAGATCAGAGGTTATGATTAAGGTATACATTTAACGCCCCCACAAACCACGCCTCCAATAATTTCCCAGTGTGCCTTGCCTTTTTCAATTGCATTATGGCGTTACCCCCCATGACTATATTTGTTAGTGACAGAGACATTGTTGAAGTCTTTCATTTTCAGTCCTATGGCCTTCACCAAGTGAATATTTGCATGAAAATCCGTCACCAATTGGATGGAAACCTAGCTAGTGAAACCAGACCCTAGTCATTGCTGTTGCCTAGAGTCGGGTTTATGAGACTATACAGTGTTGGTTGAAATGAATGTGGATATTGTGTGTGCTACAGGTATGAGTGTGAGGAGTCATTCACCACTCTGAATGTAGACATCAGGAACCACCAGAACCTGTTGGACTCAATGGAGCAGTACGTCAAAGGAGACCTGCTGGAGGGTGCTAACGCATACCACTGTGAGAAGTGCAACAAGAAGGTAAGAATAACGTTTTTCTTATCAGATCTTACAATTGAAATGTACCAATAGCCCTTTTTCCTAACTAGCTACATTCCTATAGGCTTTCCAGGGTTGTAGCAATAGCCTGCTTGCCCAGTAGTTCTCCGGGAGGAGGGTTAGCTTAGGCCCCCTGACCAGAAGGCTAGTAGCAGTAACGTGTTGGTCGTCTACCCCCCACCCTCCAGGTGGACACAGTGAAGCGGCTGCTGATCAAGAAGCTTCCCCCAGTGCTAGCCATCCAGCTGAAGAGGTTTGACTACGACTGGGAGAGGGAGTGTGCCATCAAGTTCAACGACTACTTTGAGTTCCCCAGGGAGCTGGACATGGAGCCCTACACAGTAGCCGGGGTGGCCAAGCTGGAGGGGGACGACGTCAACCCAGAGAACCAGGTTAGGGATGGCATGAAGATGACACAGATTATTACATTGTGTGTAGAAATACGGAGTAAATGTATATTTTAATGATTTCATAATGTTGTAGTTGTCGTTCTAACATTTCAGATAGTTGAAATTAGAAATATTTTATGTCAATGAATTCAGATGGGATCACATTTAAAGGGACAATTCACTCCAAAAATCAGTGTCAGATGTCTTCATACCTCACTTTGGAGTGAACTGTCCCTTTAAACGAACCAATTAAGTGGTTCACTTTAACATCAATTATTGTGTCCTGCCCTCAGGTGATCCAGCAGAACGAGCCCTCTGAACCAGAGCCCCCAGGCAGCTCCAAGTACCGCCTGGTTGGGGTGCTGGTCCACTCAGGCCAGGCCAGCGGCGGACACTACTACTCCTACATCACACAGAGGAACGTGGGTGGGGCAGACGGCGAGCGGAACCGCTGGTACAAGTTTGACGACGGCGACGTGACGGAGTGCAAGATGGACGACGAGGAGGAGATGAAGAACCAGTGCTTCGGAGGGGAGTACATGGGCGAGGTGTTTGACCACATGATGAAGAGGATGTCGTACCGGCGTCAGAAGCGCTGGTGGAACGCATACATCCTCTTCTACGAGCGGATGGACTCACTGGACAAGGACAGTGAGCTGGTCAAATACATTCAGGAGCTGACCATCTCGTCCTCGTCCAACAACAAGCCGTCGCACCAGGTCAAGATGCCCGGTGTAATCGAGTGCAGTGTGCGCAAGCAGAACGTGCAGTTCATGCACAATCGTATGCAGTACAGCCTGGAGTATTTCCAGTTTGTTAAGAAACTTCTGACCTGTAACAGTGTCTATTTAAACCCTCCGCCAGGTAAGTGGAACACACACACACACACAGGCTTCAGAATACCTCCTTTTGAGTTTTAGAGTTCTTCTCGGGGTGGGTGTTGCTGCTAGTCTGAGGTTTTGTTTGTCTTCTTTGTTCTCCCCTGTTATTTCCCCTGCTAATGTGTACAACCCAAGAAGTGAGATTGATATTACTGTGATTTGCCTTTTTAATTTGTGCACTGTGAATGGCCCAACCTCTCACCTTAGTACCATAACAAGGCTTTTTATCACTGTAATAGCGACATGACTTTTGCTTTAATAGGAGATACTTTCATTCCTTTCAATATTTAAAAAGATGAAAAAGACCCCCTCGTTTTAATCTTACCACTGGTAGCACTGTATTGGAGATGTATTCAACTTCACCGCCCCCTTAGAGAGTTGTATGGAGAGGGAGAGTGTAGGATGGCAGAGCTGAACGTAACATTGGCTGACTGTAAACTGCAGCAGTTTCCTCTGCCTTCTGCATTATTAATGCAGCCAGCCAGGCCACAGTGTACTGCTGTCTGTCTGTCTGTCTGTTGCACGACAGGCACAGGGAAATGAACTGACTACTGCAGGGTTAGCCATCCGTGTAAAAGCACTTGGTTGGGATGAAATGCTTCAGATTATGTATGTATGTATGTATGTATGTATGTATGTATGTATGTATGTATGTATGTATGTATGTATGTATGTATGTATGTNTGTATGTATGTATGTATGTATGTATGTATGTATGTATGTATGTATGTATGTATGTATGTGGGTATGTGGGTGAAAGAGGGGGAGGTTTGTTAGGATGTGTTTGTTTCTTTTTAGTGTCATGTGTGCAAACGGACAACTGTTCTCGTCAATGTCCCCAATTTCAGCCTCTTATTTAGAAGTAAGCAGCAAATTAGGTCATATGCTATTTGAACAGTGATGAGATTCTCGGATTCGGCTCCAGTGACTGACTCACACATTAACTTTGAAATTGAAATATCTCGCTCTGTGAAGCTCAGGAATAGTCTCTTGCTGAATATTATTCAATACCAACTTAATCCTTCACTAATTTGCATTTAGAGAAGAAACATGAATTTTCTTTCCTTTTTTCATTGAAATGTTCCATTAGGAACTTTAATGTTAATTTGTGACTGAAGTCTGAAGCGATGTTTGTTGTTTGGTTGAATCAGGACAAGACCATCTACTGCCTGAGGCGGAGGAGATGGCTATGATTAGTGTTCAGCTGGCTGCTAAGTTCCTCTTCAGCACTGGGTTCCACACCAAGAAAGTAGTGAGGGGGCCTGCCAGTGACTGGTGAGTACTGTCTGTCTCACCTTTCAACTTTGACCTGTGTTCAGAGTGAAGGATCTTTGTTTTATTATTCTATGTTTTGTTATTCCTTTCTATCAGTCTTCCCTTTCTCCTCCTCGCTATTTATCTCCACTCTCCCTTGCATCATTCTCTCCCCTTCGGAAACTATCACTGCTTCCTCCATCCATTGACACATCCCTCTCTTCTCTCCCCTTTCTCTAATCACATGTGTGTATCTCTCTCTCCATCCCCAGGTATGATGCGCTTTGCGTCCTGCTGAGACACAGTAAGAATGTACGCTACTGGTTTGCACACAACTTCCTGTTTGCCTACGCCAACCGCTTCTCTGAGTACCTGCTGGAGTGCCCCAGTGCCGAGGTCCGGGGCGCGTTCGCCAAACTTATCGTCTTCATTGCACACTTCTCCCTGCAAGACGGACCCTGCCCCTCCCCCACCGCCTCTCCTGTCGGAGCCTCCACCCAACCACAGGTGAATGGGCTGGTTCTCCTATTCCTAAAACACAAACTATCAGGATGGTGTTCAGTAGGCATTAAACGGGAGAAACGTTTTGAAACAGAGCAGGTTCTACCTGGAWTTGTCCAATAAGAACTCTTGTTTTCGGCTTCTGTTATCAAATGTTACCCCCCGTTTCATGCATACTGAGCATTACCCCATACAAAGCAACTTTTCTCTGTTCTTGTGGAATATGTTTTAACTTCCCCTCTCACTCTTGCTTTCGCTCTCTTCTCTCTCTCTCTCTCTCTCTCTTCTTCTCTCTCTCTCTCTCTTCTCATCTCTCTCTCTCTCTCTCTCTCGCTCTCTCTCTCTCGTCTCTTCTCTCTCTCTCTCTCTCTCTCTCTCTCTCTCTCTCTCTCTCTCTCTTCGCTCTCTCTCCTCTCTCTCTCTCTCTCTCTCTCTCTCGTCTCGCTCTGCTCGCTCTCTCGCTCTCTCGCTCTTCCTCCTCTCTCTCATCTCACTCTCTCGCTCTCTCTCTCTGTGTCAGGCATGTGATAACCTGAGTCTCAGTGACCACCTGTTGAGGACTGTGTTGAACCTGCTCAGGAGAGAGGTGTCAGAGCACGGCCGACACCTGCAGCAGTACTTCAACCTCTTCGTTATGTATGCCAACCTGGGTAAGGAAGACACACACACAGTACTGCCATACACACCTGCTCTCTCAACCCTTTGAGGAAGAGTATGGCTCACTGGCTATTCATTTCTCTTCTTGCCTCGCTCTCCTTCTCTTCCTTATACCCTCCCTCCCACCCTTCTCCAGGGCTGGCAGAGAAGACCCAGTTGTTGAAGCTGAGTGTCCCAGCTACCTTCATGCTGGTGGCTCTAGACGAGGGGCCTGGCCCTCCCATAAAGTACCAGTATGCTGAACTAGGCAAACTGTACACCGTAGTCTCCCAACTGGTGCGCTGCTGTGACGTGGCCGCGCGCATGCAGTCCTCCATCAATGGTGAGTTCACTCAGGGGTGAGGGGTCGTGACCTATGGTCAACGGACAAAGACGAGCCAGTAACACCTGGGTCATATTCATTGTCCTTCTCTCTCTCCCTCTTTCTCTCTACATCCAGGTAACCCCCCTCTCCCTAACCCGTACGGTGATGCCAACCAGACCACCCCGGTGATGCCTGTGCAGCAGCTGGTGGGAGAGATCCTGTTCGTAAGGACCAGCTACGTGAAAAAGATCATTGAGGACTGCAGCAACTCAGAGGAGACGGTCAAGCTGCTGCGCTTCAGCTGCTGGGAAAACCCCCAGTTCTCCTCCACTGTACTATCAGAGCTGCTCTGGCAGGTAAGTGTTAAAACTGGTGAAAACACAGATGGACACACTTGTTTTTCTGTCCTCATGGGGACCTACAATTTATTTCCATTCTAAATTCTATTTTCCCTATACTTAACACCTAACCCTAAACCTAACCCCTTAGCTTACAATAGCCTTTGTCCTCGTGGGGATGTGTGAAGTCCCCACAAGGGATACTTTTCCTTGTTTTCCTATCCTTGTGGGGACTTTAGGGGATTTCAGGTCCCCATGAGGATAGAAGAGCAAGACCACACACACACACACCCACACAAACTAGGCAGGTTATACAGATATAAATATATATTTATTTAGGGGGTAGGTCAGCTTTAATATTGCAGATAGATTGTGGCTTCTATCACTGTAATTGTCTGCATCATTTCCAATCCCCCATATCTTTTTTTTGTAAATATATACTCTACCGTTCAAAAGTTTGGGGTCACGTAGAAATGTCCTTGTTTTTGAAAGAAAAGCACATTTTTTGTCCATTTAAAATAACAAATTTATCAGAAATACAGTGTAGACATTGTTAATGTTGTAAATTACTATTGTAGCTGGAAATGGCAGATTTGGGGGAAAAAATTAAAAATGATGGAAAATCTACATAGGCGTACAGAGGCCCATTTATCAGCAACCATCACTACTGTGTTCCAATGGCACATTGTGTTAACTGATCCAAGTTTATCATTTTAAAAGGCTAATTAAGCGTAAGGAAAACCCTTTTGCAATTATGTTAGCGCAGCTGAAAACTGTTCTGATTAAAGAAGAAATAAAACTGGCCTTGAGTATCTGTAGCATCAGTATTTGTGGGTTCGTTTACAGGCTCAAAATGGCTAGAAACAAAGGACTTTCTTCTGAAACTCGTCAGTCTATTCTTGTTCAGAGAAATGAAGGCTATTCCATGCGAGAAATTGCCAAGAAACTGAAGATCTCGTACAACGCTGTGTACTACTCCCTTCACAGAACAGCGCAAACTGGCCCTAACCAGAATAGAAAGAGGAGTGGGAGGCCCCGGGCAAGAGGACAAGTATATTAGAATGTCTAGTTTGAGAAACAGACACCTCAAGTCCTCAACTGGCAGCTTCATTAAATAGTACCCACAAAACACCAGTCTTAACGTCAACAGTGAAGAGGCGACTCCGGGATGCTGGCCCTCTAGGCAGAGTTGCAAAGAAAAAGCCATATCTCAGACTGGCCAATAAAAATAAAAGATTAAGATGGGCAAAAGAACACAGATACTGGACAGAGTTTTTACTCCTGTTGACAATTTAATACTTTCTGAGAAGTAACCATTATTTACTATTTTACACCTGGGGTTACTATACATAACGTTAACTCATTGTATAAGAGATTCTCCCAAATTAAAATAGTCCAGGCATTTATATATAAATTCCAGTCGTACTTTGTCAAAGGCCTTTTCAAAGTCGGCTATGAATACCAGGCCTGGTTTCCCAGATTTTTCAATACCTTTTTTAATTCTATGCGCCATGCATTTTGCATAGATTTTGGCATCACAACACTGAAGTGTAAGGAGTCTCCAGTTTTTTTAGGTGGACTGGATCTTCATATTTACCATCTGGGTCCTGTTTCAGTAATAGTGGTTAAAACATGTTAATAACGGACCTTTTGAGTACATCGAAAAATATTTAATTCACCTCAACTGGTATGCAATCCAGCCCTGGAGTTTTTCCAGACATGAAGGCTTTAATTGCATCTAGATGTTCCTCATCTATAATTAGGCCTTCACATGAGTCTTTCTGTATAGCTGTTCATTTTACACTATTAATAGAAAAAATCCTTACAATTAACTTCAGTTAGTGGAGTTGGAGGAGACTGAAAACATATGTTTAAAGTACTGTGCCTCTTCTTTCAAAATATTGTTTGCTGAATCATGGATGACTCCATCATTCGTAACAAGTTTCTGAAAATTATTTTTGTTAGCATTTCTATGTTGAAGATTTAAAAAAAAAAAAAAAAAATGGTGCATTTTCCCCCATATTCCATCCAGTCCCCAATTTAATTTTGTTTTCTAACTTATTCCGTGCCTCTGTTAGCAATAAAAACGATCTATCTGTCCTGTTCCTTTTTAAGATGAACTCTTTTCACCTAAGTTTGTTTTAAAGGTGAGTATTGAAATGCATGGCCTCCAAAGTCACATTTAGAAGTGTCCCATACAATAAGGAGGTGGGAAACTATTGCATCTCAGAAGCCCCAAGTCTCCTCCTCCTTACAATCAATTTCTCCAACTGGTCTTTATGTCTTCATATTGGACATATTTCCGTTAATAAGATGTGTGCTAGATCTTATTGATAGTGTGTGTTTTGTTATCCCCCAGGTGGCGTACTCGTACACCTACGAGCTGAGGCCTTACCTGGACCTGCTGCTGCAGATCCTGCTCATTGAGGACTCCTGGCAGACTCACAGGTAGGTCAGACCCGGGGGACAGCATCATATCTTTGCTCCTCACTTTGATCTGGAAAGGGTCACTCAGTGGACTCAGGATTTTTGTCCCAACCTAGTGTGAACTAGGGCTGTCAAAGTTGATCATGTGTTAATAACGCGTTAACATGTGACATGTTAATTGGCGTAAAAAAAAATGTGCGCCGTTAATCACGTCTCCATTTCTTCACTAAACGGAACCTTTTAAGTTGCATGTGTTTCCACACGGAACACATCTACAATCAATGGTTGCGCCTTTACATAGCTGAAGACCGTGTGGCTCTAGCCAAAATCATGCCCAATATTACCGGAGCTATGTTTTTTCTTTCTGCTGCGGACTTGTGTGCCTATCGCAGGCTTTTTTAACCTACTCGCAGGACAAAAATGTTTTGGTTTGATAACATTGTTTAGCTATCTAGTCATGTTACCTAGCTAGGTAGCTAGCTACCAACCTGATAACTTGACCACTGTCTAGGCTATGCACAAATTTGGATGTCACAGGAAGAACTGAAAAGGAATAGGCTACTCAAAGAGATGCTTCAATGGTAGGCTGCATATGCAAGAGTGGGGTGTGTGTGAGAGTCGGAGTGAGGGTGTGGGAGTGAGAGTGTAGGCCTATGTGTGTAAAGTTATCTGAACAGTACAGATGGTTACAGGGCTTTCATAACATTGTTGGACAAGTTTAAAATCTCTTTGTTTTTTGTATCCATAGAGCCAGTTATTTTTTCCTATAGTTACACTCATTTAGAATGCCTGAAGCTTTAACAGTACTTAAAGGTGTGTGTGTGTGTGTGTGTGTGTGTGTGTGTGTGTGTGTGTGTGTGTGTGTGTGTCTGATAAGAGGGAGTAGGCCTACTTAAACATTGGGAGCATTGTATGTTAGTGACTTTTTTTGGTGTTTATGTTAAAAATGCTATTAACACATAATTTTGTGTTTCCATCCATTACAATCAAAGCATAGTTTGCCTGTAATTCAATGCACTGCTTTTAAAATAGAATAGATCTTTATCTAGGGCCAAATTTGAGCAAATTCCAAATTCGTGATTAACTAATACCATTACCTCGATTTTAAATTATTTTAATTGTTTGACAGCTCTAATGTCAACACATCTGATTCAACTCATCCGACTGCTTAGTGCTGGGCTGGGACAAAAAATGTCACGCCCTGTGGCCCTCTAGGAATGGCTGGTTTCCCTGGTTGGATTTTCGTCTCTGGTTGATTTTCTGTTGTGCCAACATCATCATCCCTGTTCTGTTTTTTCTCTCCCTGCTTGGTTGTGTAGGATCCACAACGTGCTGAAGGGTATACCAGATGACAGGGATGGCCTATTTGATACCATCCAGCGCTCCAAGAACCACTACCAGAAACGGGCCTACCAGTGTATCAAGTGCATGGTAGCCCTCTTCAGCAACTGCTCTGTGGCCTACCAGATACTACAGGTATAAGAGACACAACTACACTATGCTACCATCTGAATTAGGGATGGGCATGAGTAATCTAGTACTCGAACCGACTTCAAAGCTCCATCTTTAACCAAAGACCTAAATGTTTTCAAACACAAACTATTTTGTGGAATGTGCATTGTGGCTGCCCGAATTGGCAAATTAAATTGTCTTGAAGACAACATTAATTTGCTTTGACTCTAGTGTTCCATTTGTGCATTTGCCGGGCATAACAAAAAAGAAACCAAGCCAAGCATTGCACAATTTTTCTCCCTAAAGTCCCTTTCCCCTCAGTGTGTCATTCACTCAATTGCGTTCCGACTGCTCCCTACACACACACACACACACACACACACACACACACACACACACACACACACACACACACACACACACACACACACACACACACATGCTGAGTGCACACCCAAGCTCCTGTTAGGCTTACAGAAATAAATGCCTTTAAAAACATATCTAACTGATGGGATACACAAGCTACATTCCTTGCCAAATGACTACAGCTTTATCACAAATTCAAAATGGACTGGTTGATTGAAGTTGGAAAATGTGTTCCAATAACATGCAGCAGTTTTGGAATAATTGCGTCCCGTCTATTTTCCGCTTAGGCTACTTTGCGAACTGCTAGTATATAATTGGTTAGCCTAGGCTATAACCCCCCCTAAACATAGACAGGTTCCACACTGAAAATATGCAAAAACATTAGTTTATTAAGACAAAGAGCATATTTTCATCAGAATCATTAAGCATAGGCCTACTCACCAAACCGATGTCGCGGCCGTAATTGATCACCATGCAGTGTTCAATGTGGAATTGTTCATCCATTTTCGAAAATTCCAAAGAACGGGCAGAATGTACTAAGTTGAACGTCTGTATATGTAACCCTGAAGAAGAAAGAAAAATACTCGCCAAATTGAGCCCCTTTTCAAATGATCACTGTTTGAGAATAACAGTTACAGATGCGAGATGTGTATCACTTTGCACTGGCAACTTTTTTCATTTGGAAAAATATTCTGTTATATTACATGTTTTTTTGTTTTAATATAGTGCATTCAGAAGTAATTTATACCCCATGACTTATTCCACATTTTGTTACAGCCTGAATTCAAAATAATAAAAAAATGACATTCTCACCCATCTATACACAATACTGCATAATGACACTGAAAACATGTTTTTAGAAATGTTTTCAAATGTATTGATAGTGAAATACAGAAATATCTAATTTACCTAAGTATTCACACCCCTGAGTCAATACCTTGGCAGCAATTATAGCCATGAGTCATTCTGGGTAAATCTCTAAAACCTTTCCACACCTGGATTGTGCAACATTTGTCTTATTATTATTATTATTATAAAATTCTTCAAGCTCTGTCAAATTGGTTGTTGACCATTTTCAGGCCATGCCATAGATTAAGTCAAAGCTGTAACTTGGCCACTCAGGAACATTTACTGTCTTCTTGGTAAGCAACTCCAGTGTAGATTTGCTCTCGTGTTTTAGGTTATTGTCCTGCTGAAAGTTGAATTCATCTCCCAGTGTCTGGTGGAAAGTAGACTGAAGGAGGTTTTCCTCTAGGATTTTGCCTGCTTAGTTCCATTCCATTTCTTTTTTTATTCTGAAAAACTCCCCAGTCCTTAACGATTACAAGCATACCCATAACATGATGCAGCCACTGCTATGCTTGAAAATATGGAGAGTGGTACTCAGTAATATCTTATTGGATTTGTCCCAAACATAACACTTTGTAAGGACAAAAAGTTACATTTTTTGCAGTATTGCTTTAGTGCCTTGTTGTAAACAGGATGCATGTTTTGGAATATTTTTGTTCTGCACAGGGTTCCTTCTTTTCACTCTGTCAATGAGATTACTGTTGTGGGGTAACTACAATGGTGTTGATCCATCCTCAGTTTTCTAATTTCACAGTAATTAAACTCTAACTGTTTTAAAGTCCCCATTGGCCTTATGGTGAAATCCATGAGCAGTTTCCTTCCTCTACGACCACTGAGTTGGGAAGGATGCCTGTATCTTTGTAGTGACTGGGTGTATTAATACACCATCCAAAGTGTAGTTAATAACTTTACCATGCTCAAAGGCATATTCAGTGGCTGCTTTTTATTTTTTACCCATCTACCAATAGGTGCCCTTCTTTGTAAGGCATTGGAAAACCTCTTGTCTTTGTGGTTGAGTATGTGTTTGAAATTCACTGCTCGACTGAGGGACCTTACAGATCACTGAATGAATGGGGTACAAAAATGAGGTAGTCATTAAAAAATAATGTTAAACCCTATTATTGCACACAGTGAGTCCATGCAACTTATTGTGACTTGTTAAGCAAATTTGTACTCTTGAACATATTTAGATTTGCCATAGCAAAGGGGTTGAATACTTAATAAGTAAACATTTTGATACACTATACTTGCTTGTTTTGTCTCACAAACTCAAATTAGGCTAACTATTCTAATTTTAACAACCAGGAAATGGCGGAGCGAATTCTCCATAGTGTATCTTTAAATGGCACTTGCTTATTTATTGACTGAATATTCACTGAGTGTACAAAACATTAGGAACACCTTCCTAATATTGAGTTGCACCCTCTTTCACCCTCAGAACAGCCTCAATTTGTCAGGACATGGACTACAAGGTGTCAAGCATTCCATAGGGATGTTGGCCCACGTTGACTCCAATGTTTCCCACAGTTGTCAAGTTTGCTGGATGTCCTTTGGGTGGAACATTATTAATACACACAGGAAACTGTTGAGCGTGAAAAACACAGCAGCGGTGCAGTTCTTGACACACTGAAACCGGTGCGCCTGGCAACTACTACCATATCCCGTTCAAAAGCACATAAATATTTTGTCTTTCCCAAACACCCTCTGAATGGCACACATACACAATCCACGTCTCAATTGTCTCAAGGTTTAAAATTGTCTCCTCCCCCCATCTACATTCATTATTGAAGTGGTTTTAAGAGGTGGGCTCATGGCTTTCCCCTGGACAGTCCATGTCATGGAAAGAGCAGGTGTTTCTAATGTTTTGTACACTGTGTATATATGGGGTAATTGAGCAATTACGATTTATCTGTAATGGTTAGACAAATTATGCATTGTTGGCATAGACCTATAGATAAATGTGATTATTACAATTATATATTTTTATTGCGGGACTTGTATTCTAAAAATACAGGCCTTGTGTTCTAAAAATACAGGCCTTGTGTTCTATACTAAACAAAAATATGAAAGCAAAGAAATGTTCCATACACACAAAAAGCTTATTTCTCACAAATTTCTTTACATCCTTGTTAGTGAGCATTTCTCCTTTGCCAAGATATACCAACCCTGTCAGGTGGATGGATTGTCAAGAAGCTGATTAAACAGCATGATCAATACACAGGTGCACCTTGTGCTGGGGGACAATAAAAGGCCACTCTAAAATGTGCAGTTTTGTCACACAACACAATGCCACAGATATCTCAAGTTTTGAGGGAGGGTGCAATTGGCATGTTTGCTACAGGAATGTCCACCAGAGCTGTTGCCAGAGAAATTAATGTATATTTCTCTACCATAAGCCGCCTCCAACGTCATTTTAGAGAATTTGACAGTACTTCCAACCGGCCTCAGAACCCCAGACCACGTGTAACCACGCCAGCCCTGGACCTCCACATCTGGCTTCTTCACCTACTGGATCRTCTGAGACCAGCCACCTGGACAGCTGATGAATTTAAAAATAAATAAATGTATCCTTTATTTAACTAGGCAAGTCATTTAAGAACAAATTCTTATTTACAATGACAGCCTATCTGGCCAAACCCGGACGACGCTGGGCCAATTGTGCGCCGCCCTATGGGACTCCCAATCACAGCAGGATGTGATGCAGCCTGGATTCGAACAAGGGACTGCAGTGACGCCTCTTGCACTGAGATGCAGTGCCTTAGACCTCAGTGCCACTCGGGAGCCCAGAAACGGAGGAATATTTCTGTCTGTAATAAAGCCCTTTGTGGGGAAATCTTCTTTTGTTTGGCTGGACCTGGCTCCCCAGTGGCTGGGCCAGGCTCCCCAGTGGGGTGGGCCTGTGCCCACCAAGACCCACCCATGGCTGCGCCCCTGCCCATAGATTAGGGCTTAATTAATTTATTGAATGTCAAATGCCCATCCCTAATCTGATTCTAGGAGTCATTTTATGAAGCCGAATTAAGGCAGAGAGAAAATTCTGTAAATAACCCTTCATTGATCATTTTTTTTATAAAAAAAAAATGAAATCATATTTTCAGGATTCAGAATTGCAATGGAAGGAAAAAGGTAATTGATAAGCACTCTTAGTAATAGTATGTGTTTCTCTGTCCTGCAGAGTAACGGGGATCTGAAGCGTAAGTGGACGTGGGCAGTGGAGTGGCTAGGTGACGAGCTGGAAAGGAGGCCCTACACAGGGAACCCTCAGTACACCTACAACAACTGGTCTCCCCCAGTCCAGAGCAACGAGACCTCCAACGGATACTTCCTGGAGCGCTCGCACTCCGCACGCATGACCCTGGCCAAGGCCTGTGAACTCTGCCCTGAGGAGGTAAGACTCACACCAAATGATGCACACACACAACACAAAGGTAATACAGTAGTATCTAACATGGATGCATGGCCGAAATGGTAGTAGTTGAAGTAGAGAAAGGTCAGTATTGGAAAGTCCCTCCAAAAAAGTGGTGTCTTTTTGAAGGATGCATCATTCTGACCTTGTTGGTTTTGACCTACAGAGTTAAAATGATGTAATGTGGAGACGCAGAGCTTGCCTGTTGTAATAATAGTGTTAATGAATTTGTAAAACAGCAGTGTTGATTATGTGGGACCTCAATATGCAGCAATACATAAACTATACTATTTTCTTTGTCATGTGCTGTATGGTTAACATGTTGACGCTAACCATCTGTTTTTTCACTCTTCTCTGTCTCAAGTATTTTCAAGTGTTACTGGAACTGAATGTTTTTAAAGCTCTAGTTGAGAGTTCCAAGTTAGCGCAAAGGTTATTTTGGATTAGTAAACTGTTATCTGCTGAAAAATGATTTCTTAAGTATTTTTGTAATCTTTTATTTCCAGTTTATACGCCCATAGTATATTGTAAGCTAACATTATTACAATACTTTTTTCTGTCATTTCACTTATTTGTGTTATAAAGTTGTATTTGCTGAAGCTCGGTGTACATTATGTTCAGCCTAATTGATCCTTATCATAAATAGCGATATGATAGAAATGATATGCTACTTTAAAACTTTTTTAAAAAACGAAGAAATCCACCTGAAAGCATCGTTTATTGACACTTGTATATATTATGCAATGATATCAATTATGCCATTTCAAACTAGTGTCACTTAACGAAGCACGGTGAGGCGGTGTCTGAAGAAGACGCTGCCATGCGGAAATCGTCCTCGCCACAGCAGCTTTTGCCAGGGGAAGGGACAGGACAGCAGCACACTGTAAGCCCTCATATATAACCACCCCAGCCACAGGCACCCTTCTCCTCCTCCACTCTGACTTCTCTCTAGATGTTCCATACAGTGCGATGTTACTGCTGTCCACTAGCACAGTGACATGAGGAGAGTAGCCTGGGCAGTAACAACACATACACAGTCTGGAGTATAGGAGCAGGACAATAACAGATGGCAGTGACGAGATGTCTGCTCGGCTGTTTGCGTGCTGCTCCCAAAAGTGATTTTGAAAGTTAGTGATGGTGAAAATGATTCAACCAAAAAAATCCTTTCTGAGTATCCAGTAACTGACAATGCAGCCAACTCCAGGTTCGTAGGCAGAGACTGGAGATAAATGTATCCTAGTAGAGAATTAATAGAGCCAAACTCCAACAGGTCAATTCTAATGTTGAACCATCACCAACTATGAGCAGCAAACAGAGAGTGGGGCCCATGTTGATTGTTTTTATCGGAAACTTTGCCTTGCATACAGTTAGAATTGTAACCCATAATACATTTGGACAGATGGAATCACTAGTTTAGAAAAAGCATGTCTTTGGACCACAAGTTTAATTGACGATAGGCAGCACCTACTTTACCCACAGGTTATTGTAGGATTACAATAGGGGTCTGTAGTAGTATTGAGTGCATGTTTTCAGGCACATTTCCAGTACAATAAGTTTGTTATATCATCAACCCTAATCTACCCCACTTAGACTAACACACAAGCTGTTCTCTATCCCTGGTTTGTCTGGTCACATGTTGTAATGTGTTCAGCTGGATGTTGTAGTGTGTCAGTCTGTCTTTTATAAGCAGAACGAATCAAGATAGACACAGGGCCAGTTGATCCAAGCACAAAGATGCTAGTCTAAAGATAACACTGGCCTAACCGCCACAGAACTATCATTGATCGAACAAACTTTAAACAGTGTGTTTAAATCCTTCAGTTTTTCTCAGATCCAGTGCATTTGCATCTAGTATTAGACCCAGCAAATTAGCCCATATCAACATTATAAGAACAGCTCTGGCCCCAGTCCCGTTGGTGTTATATGGAAACATGAGCTCATTAAGCATGTCTCCCACCACACTGGAGAAGCTCGCTAGCGGAGAATAACACCCACTCACATAACAAAGTCTCTTTTCTATTTATACCTCTGTCCGTTGATATTATTACATCCAAGGCTGTCACACTCTCCTACACAGCGTGTGCCTCGCTTTCATCTCATTCAGTTAAAATAGGCTAAAGTAGGACAACGTTCCCATCCAGTGCAAAGGCATATTAAGAGACTCTTTGGTCTGCTATTGGGTCCATAGACTTGAGCTGTGTGTGAATGTTGGTGTTAGGTAGAAAAATGCATTGGGAATAAAACTATTCTTTGACTTCATTTCCCAGGAGCCCGATGACCAGGAAGCCCCTGAAGATCAGGACACCTCCCCTCCAGATGACATCTCCCTCTACCCTCATTCGTCTCCAGGGACTACGACACAGTTTCAGCAGGTACACACCCACACTATATTGTAGAAGCAGCATGATATTTAGACTTTTAAGGATCCATGTAAACAGAGACTTCTCAACAATTGAAGAACCTATGGCAGACATTTTGTATCAAGTTCCACCGCACATCAGTAGTTTAACAAAAAAACGGATTGTTTTCTCATTCCCCAGCAGAACAACCACCCCCACGGGCAGCCGTACACAGGCCCAGCTGCCCAGCACATGAACAACCCCCAGCGCCCCGGCCCTGTCCCTTCCTCTGCCCCAGGCCCTGCGCCCGGCACAGGCCCACAAGCACAAGACAACTGGGAGAGCACTGAGGAGGTCCCCTCCGTGGCCCCTGCTCCGCCTAAGGAGTAACACCGGCCCTCCCCTCTGCTGTGCCTCCATCGTCCTGCTCTCTTTCCTCTCGTCGACCGACCTCCTGATCGGGACACTCTCTCTCTGGGGCCTCAAGGGCACGGCAGGGCAGGCTTCACAGCTCCTCCCCAGGCTCCTGTGAGTCTCTCCCCCTCCAGCCTGCTCCTGTGCTGCCTGTCTGGGGGGGGGGTGCTCTCCCCTGGGTTCTTATGCCCTGCAGACTGGGGCCTGGCTGCTGTCGACAGCAGTGGGGTAGTGTTGTAATAAACATAATGACCCAGGCCTGACGATGCTGATGCGCTTGTCTACATGACGGAAAGGTGTACATAATATGTTCATGTTTTGACTGTTCAAAAAATTAATCCCCCGCAATAGCATAACTTTGTCAGGTTTGCTGTTGGGAGATAAAAAAATAAAACGCTTAAGAGAACTCTTTGTTTTATCACCCATGCACAGCAGTGCGATTTGGTCTGACATCAGTTACTGGTCATTCACCTTTAGGAGGACACATAACCTCTTGACCCATGCCAAATCAACTCACGTGCTGGGGTTTTAGTGTGAGACATGGAATGGTTGGGTGAACTTTTACTGTGTTTTGGTTGATGTGAAAAAGTGATGCAAAATTGTTCTGGAACTCTCATTGCCTTTTATTTTTGTTCTGGTAATTTAATCCAATCCTTTCGGAAGCTATAGATAATATGCTGTAACATTTAGCATGGCTTCTCACCAGAATAGCGTAGCACAAGGGAAAATGTCATCATACCAACTGACGTCCTTAATCCTAGAGGACACTTCCTTTAGGCTTTATTAATGCTCATCTACCCCTTGTTGAACCAATGTAAGAATAAGTGGCTTTTCAATTGCTAAAATCCTCCAACTTCACATTCGGCAATCAGTTTAGTTTATCTATAGGAATTGAGAAAATTAAAAACATATGCAACAGATTTGCTCTGCCGGCTACCTGATGTGTACTAGACGGTGTGGTTTGCTTCTGTCTCTTTATGGTAGAGCCTAGTCTTAAGACGACCGCTACCATTCTTTCATGGAGCTCACTGGGCGGCAGCATCGGAGACCTCTCCCTCCAGGGAGAATGGGAACACAGTAGGGTTAGAAGATATCGGCTGGTTAGTCATGTTGCAACTTGAGCTAAACGTAAACATCAGTAAATACTGTATTTAATTGGTAAGTTTAACACGTGTATTTTGGGGGATTTGTCAAATACCAAATACTCCTGCAAATGAAAATATTCTGCACACCGTATTATATTTAAATATTTTGCTCTTATTTTATAGAATTTATTTTGTTGTATTTCACACAAAAAAATATTTGATTTGAGGAACATTTGTCCGTGTTATTTTTAATGGAGATATTGACTGAACAGAGTTCTGCGCCCAGTTTGCCGACTTTTGTTTTGGCCATGGTGTGACGTTGAATTCTGGAGCTAGTCGCGATGTGAACTTTCAGAGGTTTTGTGCACAGAAATATAAAATAAAAAAGCATTGCCCGTAGCAGATAAAGAACATGGAATCTTGACTGTCTTTTGTATATATACTTGATGCACATTGAAAAATTACTTTCTGGGTGCTCAGTACATGCCTAAAACTAAATGGCCAATACCTATAGGCAGCTTGAGGACATGCAGGATCTTTCATGCTTATAAAATGCAGCGTACTAGATCGGACCTTGTGATACCACAATCGAGGTCTACATGAGTAAGCTCCCCTTATTTTAACCATGTCTAACTGCACTAGTCTTAATTCATTGTTGGGAAAAACAATTTGCAAAATGTGTGCTTTGGATAAATGCCATTAAGCAGACGAATTATGGTGATCCGACCCCATCAACCGCACTCAAATCTACTACACTTCTATAAAATATAACCCTCACTGCTAGATGAGTGCTGCGAAATGTCCTCGTTTCCAACTCCATGGTTACAAACACTGACGCTACAAAAGGAGTCATTGGTCAGCTTCCTTGGAACATTTTATTGTAAAGGGAGTTAGTTCTCCTTCTCCGTGACTGTCTTTGTTCCACGCAGTCTGCCTGTACGACGGGCAGCAATGAGACCGACCTTGCGACCAGCGGGTGCATCCCTCCTGATAGTTGAGGGTTTTCCAATATGCTGGTGGTTACCACCACCGAAGGGATGTTCAACAGGCTAGAAAGAGGGAAGAAACATGTCAGCAAAGGGCCATTTACAAACATCAGGTGCAGAGAAGATAATTATTTTTCCAGAGATTGAGGTAGAACATAAGATTCTTAAACATAGTGATGGATGAAAATACCTGAACCTACCCAAAAATAAATATGCAGAAGATAAAATGTCCACTTACGTTCATGGCCACACCACGGACACGTGGCCAGGAGTTCCTCTTGGCCTTGTACTTGTGGTAGGCACGACCGGCCTTCAGGATGGGCTTGTCAATACGTCCACCTCCGGCAACCACACCTGATGCCCAGAGGAGAGAACCATTAAGCAGTTGGACAG
Source organism: Salvelinus sp. IW2-2015 (assembly GCF_002910315.2). NCBI lineage: Eukaryota > Metazoa > Chordata > Actinopteri > Salmoniformes > Salmonidae > Salvelinus > Salvelinus sp. IW2-2015. Next base: position 18,061,592 of record NC_036875.1, on the reverse strand, counting down.
GATTCCTACCCAGCCAATATGCTCAGAAAGCAACCATGTCACCTGCGATGACTTGTAGCAGACCTGTATTCTGAACAACAAATCAGAATTGTAGCCGCTTAAGTTTCTGGTCTCTAGCTTAACCATCTGCCTACAAACATCGCAAACAAACGACTAGTCATCAAATCGATCCAAAATACTGCATACAGTGCAGCTGGAAATCAGAGCAGATTCCTTACATTTCAAGGATCCAAGAGAAGGTAGTCAACTTGACATTGGACCCAGTTTATGAGAAACGATCTACAGAAGGTACATCAAAACGACTTCCAAAGCATCACTGGCAAAGATCAAAATGTAGGTCATACATCCACCTCTCCCCATTAAATCAGGAAACATCTTCTGAAAGCATCAGCTAACATTCACATAGCAAACATGTCATATCCTGTGTTCTTACCAACGACAGCTCTGTTAGCAGAAGCAATGACCTTCTTGGAGCCAGAGGGAAGCTTAACTCTGGACTTCTTGGTCTCTGGGTTGTGGGAGATGACTGTGGCGTAGTTCCCAGACGCCCTGGCCAGCTTGCCCCTGTCGCCAGGTTTCTCCTCCAGGCAGCAGATGATGGTTCCCTCAGGCATGGTGCCCACGGGCAGAACATTACCAATGTTCAGCTGAGCTGAGAAGGGAACATTTATTAAGGTACCAGGTATTCACATTGTATTTGGAGATTAGATCCTAAAAGAGATGACAACTGCCATCTAACCAGCATAGCATAAAATGTGTTAGACACCGGGTTGTTAACCCGTAGGCTGCCAAGTGTGTGTCAATCTCCATTCCTTACCTTTCTTGCCACAGTAGATGAACTGTCCGGTGTGGATGCCCTCAGCAGCAATGAACAGCTCAGTCCTCTTCTTGAACCGGTAGGGGTCACGGAAAGCCACCTTGGCCAGGGGAGCACCACGGCCAGGGTCGTGGATAATGTCCTGAGAGAGACAAAGGTCAGGTCCAAAGCAGATGGTGTTACACAAAATAAACTACCTAAAAATGCACGGCAAACGCAACTTTGGACCTTGTAGAAAACGTATATTTTAACAGCAAAAGCTATTGTGAGAGCGCTTACCTTTACGATTCCCTTGATGTAACCATGACGTTCTGCGAAGTCAATGTGTCTGAGTTTAGCGGCACCTTTTCTGTGCTTCACGTGGGCTTTGAACACGGAGCCGGCACCTTTTCTCTGTCCCCTGATAACACGTCCCATCGTGACTGGAAACAAAAAAGTAGAGTATTCTGTTAGAGCCAGGATCAAAGTAGAGATTTCTACAGTTCAAGAGATATACTAGCAATAGCCTACATGATAGCAAGTTATGCCACATGAATGTGTAACGTTATGTAGGTACACATTTGTTCTACAAATACCTGCCACTTGCCGCAGTTAGCTACTGAAGAAATGTACAGTATATACCTAGCTAGTTAACCAACTAACTCTGAAATCAAGTAGTGATCCTGTTCTGCAAGAAAGGTGAATTGATAACTGAACATTTTATATAATAAATGGCCAATATACTTGCATGTAGTTGTACGGTTACTAGCCAGCCAACATGCGGATTTTCCTAGTATGCTAACACTAGTTAGCTACCTATAAAACTTCAGACGCCAACTCACTACGCTATACAAGTTCATCCAACTAGAAACCATGAAAATAAACGTTGGGTAAAAGCGATTATGTGAACTATTCTACAGCAACTGCACGGCGGCTCTACGGTCGTGGATAAATACAGAACGTCTGAACAAATCACCGAACCACAAAATCGAGCTACCAGCGGCTAAAGACCAACTACTGTAAAGTACACCAAAACGATAGGCCATGTCACTGCACACCCATAGACACACACCACTCATCCAAGAATTAAAACGAAATAATCACATTTTGTCTCTTAAATAATAAAACGACTATACTTAGCAGTGTTTATTATATATGTTCTAGTGACATTTTCGAGAGGATGATAGGATTTTAAACAAGATTTAACTCGGATTATGTGAAGAGAATAAAATCGCCATTCCCCTACCTAAACCCCGATGACGGAAAGAGGAAGAGTCCGACGATTTCTTCCGGTGAAGTATACGGTGGGGCTGATGGGAACAGTAGGCACGTGTTTTTTTTTTGCTGCTGTGAATTAGATTGCCCAGCTGATGGCAGCAGATCATTAGCAGACATATATTTGTGTTTGATAAAGCTTCCATTGCTGGGCAATCTAATTCACAGAGCAGGACGCATCCAGGGATGTCTCATCACGTAACTTCACGATTTAATTCCTTTTCACCTCCGTAATTATACTCATTTTCAAGTTTAAATGTCATGTACAAAAGTACAGTGAAATGCCTTACTTGCAAGCACTAAACCCAACAATATCGTAATCAATATCAATGTAGTACTAAAAAGAACATAAAGTAGAACAAAGAGTGATATTGCACTCCTCAGAAAATATGAATATCTACACACATACCGGTACACAATTTCCCATTTTTTTGCCCTTTTTGAACTTTTTTTAAAACACTGAGTTCACTGCCAGGTCAAATAAGGTTGTTGACATTCCCAAAAAGAGGTAGGCTAAATGCCTGGTCTGGAGGATTGACCTGTGAGACAGACAAGGTTTGCTTTCTCCTGCTCAGATGTTGCTGATGCATGCCAAATCTTACAATGCCTGGATAGGTATTTTACGCATCAGCTAACCACATCATATGGTATAGCAATCTGGTGCGCAACTGCACAGTCAATGACATGGCATGCAATCATTGGTTGATGCATGCAACGACTGATTAAGGGAACACGGCCAATGATTTCTTCTTCCCAACTCCTGCTGCTTCCCTTCCTCCCTGTCTGTGGCTTGCTATTATGAAAATCTTCCACAGCCAAGCTCTGCCACACAGCCTATTACCTCTGATTAACCTGATCCCCTCAACACAGGGCCTGACTAACGCATTTGGGGCCCGGGGCACCGGCCTCTTTTGTTGTCTGGAAATCAGCTAACTTCCTGAATTTCAACACATTTTGCCATGGTGCAGAGAGAAAAATGTGCAGTTTTATAACACTATTCTAGACATTTTCTACACAATTTTAAAACAAATGTACTGCTATTCTATAAATTTTGCCATGAGGCTCAGAGAAAATGTTTTAAAGCTACATTTCCTGCAATCAACACATTTTTCTATCATATGGTATCTGGGGCTAACCTCGTCCGTTTGGTGATCCGGCCCTGCCTCAACATATGCTCCAGCTGGTCTCCTCAACCCCCTGCCAACTGACTGACTTGGATTGTGGCCTACTTGGGCTGGCTCACTGGCAGAGATGTGTCTCAGTACTGTGAAATGGCTTCCTTGATCCTTTTCTTATCTTCTTTCCTTATATCACTGAGCTAGAAGATAGAAGGGAGGAAGGAAGAGGTGAAGAGAGATAGAAAGGGAGTAGCAGAGCAAGAGAGGGGTCTGAAGAAGGCATTAGGCCATGTAAGAAAATAGCCTCTTGTTGTGTTTCGTCCTCTCCTTATCTGTACTGACCTGGCAGGGTAAGGGGGAAATCAAATCAAATTGCATTTGTCACATGCGGCGAATACAACAGGTGTAGACCTTACAGTGAAATGCTTACTTACAAGCCCTTAACCAACAATGCAGTTTTAAGAAAAATACCAAATAAAGAAAATAAATAAAAGTAACAAATAATTTAAGAGCAGCAGTAAAATAACAATAGCGAGGCTATATACAGGGGGTACCGGTACAGAGTCAATGTGCAGGGGCACCGGTTAGTCGAGGTAATTGAGGTAATATATACATGTGAGTAGAGTTATTAAAGTGATTTATGTATAGATAATAACAGAGAGGAGCAGCAGTGTAAAAGGGGGGCAGTGCAAATAGTCTGGGTATCCATTTGATTAGATGTTCAGTAGTCTTATGGGTTGCAGGTAGAAGCTGTTTAGAAGCCTCTTGAACCGAGACTTGGCGCTCCGGTACCGCTTGCCGTGCGGTAGCAGAGAGAACAGTCTATTTTTATTTATTTTTTAACCAGGTAGGCCAGTTGAGAACAAGTTCTCATTTACAACTGCGACCTGGCCAAGATAAAGCAAAGCAGTGCGACACAAACAACAACACAGAGTTACACATGGAATTAACAAACGTACAGTCAATAACACAATAGAAAAAATCTATATACAGTGTGTGCAAATGAGGTAAGATTAGGGAGGTAAGGCAATAAATAGGCCATAGTGGCGAAGTAATGACAATGTAGCAATTAAACACTGGAGTGATAGATGTGCAGAAGATGAATGTGCAAGTAGAGATACTGGGGTGCAAAGGAGCAAAAAAAATATATATAACAATATGGGGATGAGGTAGTTGGATGGGCTATGTACAGGTGCAATGATCTGTCAGCTGCTCTGACAGCTGATGCTTAAAGTTAGTGAGGGAGACATTAGTCTCCAGCTTCAGTGATTTTTGCAATTCGTTCCAGTCATTGGCAGCAGAGAACTGGAAGGAAAGGCGGCCAAATGAGGAATTGGCTTTGGGGGTGACCAGTGAAATATACCTGCTGGAGCGCGTGCTACTGGTGGGTGCTGCTATGGTGACCAGTGAGCTGAGATAAGGCGGGGCTTTACCTAGCAAAGACTTATAGATGACCTGGAGCCAGTGGGTTTGGCGACGAATATGAAGCGAGGGCCAGCCAACGAGAGCATACAGGTCGCAGTGGTAAGTAGTATATGGGGCTTTGGTGACAAAACGGATGGCACTGTGATAGACTGCATCCAATTTGCTGAGTAGAGTGTTGGAGGCTATTTTGTAAATGACATCGCCGAAGTCAAGGATCGGTAGGATAGTCAGTTTTACGATGGTATGTTTGTGGTGATTTCGGCAGGTTATCTTAGTGGTCTCGGGCACAGGGACTATGGTGGTCTGCTTGAAACATGTTGGTATTACAGACTGAGACAGGGAAAGGTTGAAAGTGTCAGTGAAGACACTTGCCAGTTGGTCAGCGCATGCTCGGAGTACACGTCCTGAATGTTGACCTGGGCTCCCAAGTGGCGCAGCGGTCTAAGGCACTGCATCTCAGTGCAAAAGGCATCACTATAGTACCTGGTTCGCATCCAGGCTGTATCACATCCAGCTGTGATTGGGAGTCCCATAGGGCTGCGCACAATTAGGCCAGCGTTGTCCAGGTTTGGCCGGAGTAGGCCGTCATTGTAAATAAGAATGTGTTCTTAAACTGACTTGCCTAGTTAAATAAAGAAATAAAATAAAGGTCTTAGTGATCACACAGTTGTCCGGAACAGCTGATGCTCTCATGCATGTTTCAGTGTTACTTGCCTCGAAGCGAGCATAAAAGTAATTTGGCTCATCTGGTAGGCTCCAGCTCTCGGCTGTGCTTCCCTTTGTTGTCTGTAACAGTTTGCAAGCCCTGCCACATTTGAGGAGCGTTGGAGCCGGTGTAGTACGATTCGATCTTAGTCCTGTATTGACGCTTTACCTTGTGGAACCTACTTAGTATGGTATGCTTAACCTGTCCAACACTTACAGGTCAGTGTTGAATTGCAGATGATTGATACAAGGAGAAGAGGCCATTTCAGACAATTAAGCAATACCCAAAGTGCTGCGGCTTACTTTCCTTCACCTTTTCTTATGTCCTATCATAATAGATGTTTACTACGATTTAATATGTTTACTATTGGCAATATTATTTACTTTACTATCATACGCACTTCACCTGAGCAAAAAGAAGGCAGATTAATATTTCCGCGCGGAAATTTACAAAATTTGGAACATCGCGATGTCTGTTCTAAAATAGTGTTATCTCGCGGTACCTGTGCGCGTAATTTAGCTTCATTCCACCACGGAGAAGCCAGTGGAAGGTTACTGTTACAGCTCGAGTGAATACTTTAATTTGCAACCACATAAAAACTGACAGAAAGGAACATTTATTTACACAATACACTTGTTTTATTGACTGAAAGGACATAAAGTTAGCAACATATTACGGACTGGAATCTAGGAAGAATTTTGTGATCTTCAAAGAAACTAGCTAGTGTGCTAACAAAGAAAATACTTTCCCTTGACAAATAATCCTCTTTATTCTCTTTAGTTATGAGTCATGTGGTCGTCGATAATCAACACGGTCTAGATCAGCAGGTGAGTGTTTTACTTAATTTATTTAATATAATTATAACTTAGAAAATATGGAGTTAAGACAGCTAAAATAACGTCCCGTCAGCTAGCGAAGCGTAAGCTACCAAGCTAAAGTGGTTCGTAGCCAAGCTAATGTTAGCTAGCTAACTGCGTGGATGTGGCTGGTAAAATGGTGGTTGGTGTGTCGCCGGTGAAATTAACTGTATGGTGATGGCGGAGTTGGCGAATGCTACCTAGCAATATTCAGTTTTGATAAGACTTGGGTAGTTAGCAAATGATTTGTCTCAACGATTACATATAGTGAACACTTGCTATCAATAACTGTATATTAATGTAGTTAGCTAGCTGACAGTCGAAAATACATATTTTAGTGTTTAATATGTAATTAGCCAGGCCAGTTGGCCACACGTAACAGGTCGGTATCGATTGCGTAGTTGATCTCACGGCAATTTTATCCAGGCTTGGTTAGGCCTTAGTTAATGTTGGCTATCTAGCTACAGAACCAATACTTGTTAGCATAGAACATAGTTAACTACCTAGCTGACAATTGATATTCAGATAAATTCAGCGTGCTAGTTTACGTTAGCTAGCTAGCTAGCTGGTTGGATTGATGAAATTTTACCGGCCGGTAAAAGTAACTGCYGAGTCTTGAAACGTGGCGCAGGAAATAACAATCGCTAGTACTGTAGGTGAATACAGTAACCTACTCCAGACTGCGTTTACAAAGCCAATCTACCATTGGCTAGCTAGTGAGTTAATATCGGGGTTTAGTTTTAGTTATGTAAAACATGGCTAGTTAACTTGCTTTTAATGCATGTTATGTGGATGCTGGTCTATATAACGTTACTTCACCGGTATAATCGTGTTTGGATAGAACGTTAGTCAGCAGAATAACGCTTCGATCACACCGACAGTATCATCTGGATTTGTATGCAGCAGAAGTTAAACATTCACCTTCTGCTACCGCTTCTGTCAAGCCACCTACTCGTACAGTTTGACGCATACGGTCGATAAATCCAACTTGTGCACTGCCTCTGCAACGCAATGCTGCAAGGCAAACGCAGCGTTTCATCGGAAATGAATGTAATTCTGGTGTACCAAAATGCAACAACACTGTCGGTGTGTTGGAAGCGTTAGTCTTGGGCATTTTGCACGTAATTCACTGTGGCGGTAAAGCCTTGATCACACCTTTAGTGTCACTACATATTGTTACACCAGAAGTACATTCATTTCTAATGGAATGCTGCGTTTGCCTTGCAGCATTATGTTGCAGTGCGTTCTATTTGTATGTTGGATTTATCTAACGTATGCATCAAACCGTATGTGTGAAGGGCTTGACAGAAACGTAAAGAAGGTGAACGTTTGATAAATCCAACATATGCACTGCCTCTGCAACTTAATGTACTTCTGGTGTACCAAAATGCAATGACCTGTTCAGTGCAAGTGTTGATTTTTGTCTATCCCTACCAGACACGTTCATGGCAAGCAGGTTAAAATACCAAAACCAACTGAACCAACTATATTACTTTGGGGCACAGGTCAAATTGCACATGAAACAATGATGGAAATTTAGCTAGAGTGCTGTTGCTAGCTAATTTGCTGTGGGAAAACATTGGGTTGTTATTTTAGCTGGAATGCATATGGCCCTTTTTTAGTTGGATCTTTGTAGAATCTTGACCCATGTTGGGTCGTACAAAACCATGTGTTCCCTACTCTGACAATTTATCCATAAATATAAAGGAGACGCCTAGTTTGTTTTTCTGTGGACTTTATATGGCGGTTGGACGCAAACTTTAAGGTGCATTACCGCCACCGACTGGAGTGTGTACCTAGTTCATCTTCCAATCACCCACGTTATGTTCTTAAAAACAAATGAGGAAATGGGAGAGGTGGGGACTCACAGTGCCTAAAGCATCTAAAATAGAACCAATTTCTGTTTTAGCACTTGGCAAGCAGTTGGGGTTAAATTGTTGACTCGTGTGTTTGTGTACATTTATTTTGCAGCACAAACTTGGGTGGTCTGGTCAGCATTTAACTTTTTAGGGCTGCAATCCTGTCAACGGGATCGATATGACAACAGCCAGTGAAAGTGCAGCTCGCCAAATTCAAACAACAGAAATATCATAATTAAAATTCCTCAAACATACAACGATCTTATACCATTTTAAAGGTATTCTTGTTGTTAATCCCACCACAGTGTCCGATTTCAAAAAGGTTTTACAGCGAAAGCACCACAAACGATTGTTAGGCCCGCCAAATCACAGAAAAACACAGCCATTTTYCCAGCCAAAAACAGGAGTCATAAAAAGCATAAATGGAGATAAAATTAATCACCAACCTTTGATGATCTTTATCAGATGACACTCATAGGACTTCATGTTACACAATACATGTATGTTTTGTTCGGTAAAGTTCATATTTATATAAAAAAAATCTCTATACATTGGCGCGTTATGTTCAGTAGTTCCAAAAACATCCGGTGATTTTGCAGAGAGCCACATCAATTTCAAGAAATACTCATAATAAACGTTGATCAAAGATCAAGTGTTATACATGGAATTTTAGATCCACTTCTCCTTAACTTCTCTGGGATATGTGGGGCGGTAGCGTCCTTCTTGGCCAAAAGCCAGAAAAAATGTTGCGCGCCAAATTTAAATATATTACTATAAAAATCAAGCTTTCATGAAATCACACATGAAAGACACCAAATTAAAGCTACACTGGTTGTGAATCCAGCCAACATGTCTGATTTTCAAAAAGGATTTACGGCGAAAGCACACCAAAAGATTGTTAGCTCAGTACATAGCCACAGAAAAACACAGCCATTTTCCCAGCAAAAGATAGTAGTCACAAAAAGCAGAACTAGAGATAAAATTAATCACTAACCTTTGATGATCTTCATCAGATGACACTCATAGGACATCATGTTACACAATACATTTATGTTTTGTTCGATAATGTGCATATTTATATCCACAAATCTCGGTTTACATTGGCGCCATGTTCAGAAATGCCTCCAAAATATCAGGAGAAACAGAAATACTCATCAACTTTGATGAAAGATACATGTTTTACATAGAATTAAAGATACACTTGTTCTTAATGCAACTGCTGTCAGATTTGAAAAACACTTTACGGAAAAAGCACACCATGCAATAATCTGAGACGACGCTCAGATAAAACAACATTTCTCCGCCATGTTGGAGTCAACAGAAATACGAAATTACATCATAAATATTCCCTTACCTTTGATGATCTTCATCAGAATGCACTCCYRGGAATCCTAGTTCCRCAATAAATYGTTGTTTTGTTCGATAATGTCCATTACTTATGTCTAATTAGCTACTTTTGCTAGCATGTTTAGTGCACATGTCCAAACGCTCGCGCAGATGCAGGCGAACTCGGACGAAAACTTCAAAAAGTTATATAACAGGTGGAATAAACGGGTCAAACTAAGTAGAGAATCAATCTTCAGGGTGTTGTTATCATAACTATCCAATAACGTTCCAACCGGAGAATTCCTTTGTGTCTCTAGAAGTTATGGAAAGCAAGACGATATCGTTTGGAACGCGCATGACCAGGAACTGGCATTCTGCCAGACCAATGACTGAAACACCTCCCATCCGGCTCAACATCACAGTAGAGGCTTCATTCCACATTCTACAGACTTGACATCTAGTGGAAGGCGTAGGAAGTGCAAACAGATCCATATCTTACAGGGAATTGAATAGGCGATGAGTTGAACATCGACCAGCCTCAGAATTCTGACTTCCTGTTTGGAATATTTCTCAGGTTTTTGCCTGCCATATGAGTTCTGTTATACTCACAGACATCATGCAAACAGTTTTAGAAACTTCAGAGTGTTTTATATCCAATAGTAATAATAATATGCATATATTAGCATCTGGGACAGAGTTGGAGGCAGTTCACTATGGGCACGCAATTCATCCAAAAGTGAAAATGCTGCCCCCTATCACAAAGAAGTGAATGCAACCGCTGTTTCAGATTTCAAAAAAGCAAACCATGCAATAATCTGAGGTCCAAGCCCCGATGCCATAATCAAGACAAAAATATATCCGCCATATTGTGCAGTCAACAGAAGTCAGAAATAACATTATAAATATTAACTTACCTTTGATGATCCTCATCAGAATGCACTCCCAGGAATCTGTTCCACAAATGTTTGATTTGTTCGGTAATGTCCATCATTTATGTCCAAATAGCTACTTTTATTAGCGYGTTTGGTAAACAAATCCAAAGTCATGAAGCGCGTTCACCAAAAGCAGACGAAATGTCAAAAGTTCCGTAACAGTTAGTAGAAACATGTCAAACGATGTATTGAATCAATCTTTAGGATGTTTTTAACAAATCTTCAATAATATTCCAACCGGATAATTCCTTTGTCTTCAGAAGTGCGATGGAACAGAGCTCGCTCTCACATGAACGTGCATGGTCAGCGCATGTTCAGGTCATGGTAGACCTTACTCAATCCCCTCTCATTCGGCCTCCCTTCACAGTAGAGGCATCAGACGGGGTTCTAAAGACTGTTGACATCTAGTGGAAGCCTTAGGAAGTGCAAAATGACCCATATCCCACTGTATACTCAATAGGCGATGAGTTGAATACCTACAAACCTCAGATTTCCCCCTTCCTGGTTGGATTTTCTCAGGTTTTTGCCTGCCATATGAGTTCTGTTATACTCACAGACATAATTCAAACAGGTTTAGAAACTTCAGAGTGTTTTCTAGCCAATACTAATAATAATATGCATATATTTGCACCTGTGACTGAGGAGCAGGCAGTTTACTCTGGGCACCTTTTCATTCAAGCTACTCAATACTGCCCCTGCAGCCATAAGAAGTTAACATGCTGACCAAACCTGTAGCATTCCGTGCGTCTGTGTAGCTAGGCGCTAAAATAGAACTTGGTAATGCGTCTTAGTTGGTTGCCAACTGCTGATAAAATCAACTGAAGAAAGATGAACGGGGAATAGGGCTGACCCCAATTAGTCGACTGGTCGATTGTTTGGTCGTTGTTGGTCGACCAAGGTTGTTTTAGTCGAGCAGTAACCAGTATGTATGCATGTATGTGCCCATCTCAGTGAACTAATCCATTGCGGCGGCCTAGACTAAAGGCCAATTTAAGCTTGATCCGTAAATGTTTATATCCAAGGACACATTTGCTAGCAACAGCAAGCTAGGTAAATAGCCAATGCATGTTTCATGTGTGTTTCGACCTGTCCCCAAATTAATATAGTTGGTTTGTGTCATAAAAGTGTCTGGTGGGGATAGACAAAATTAACATACGCACAATGGTGCACAGGCGAAAACAATTTGGTCATGTAAGCCAAGAGCTGTAACTTTGAACTTTCCCCACACACAGAATCACTTCAGTAATGTAAACATTCGATTCATTGACTTCCCCTTCGCTTTTTCCACATTTTATTTTAGACTTATCTAAAATGGATTCAATACTTTTCCCCCTCATCAATACCCCATAATGACAAAGCAAGGAAAGGTTTGTAGACATTTTTGCAAATTCAAAAAAAAWTGCTGATTTACATAAGTATTTCGACTCTTCGCTATGAGACTTGAAATTGAGCATGGATGCACCCTGTTTCCATTTATCATCCTTGATGTCTCTTGAACTTGGAGTCCACCTGTGGAAAATTCAATTGATTGGACCTGTTTTGGAAAGGCGCACACCTGTATATAAGGTCCCACAGTTGACAGTGGATGTCAGAGCAAATACCAAGCCATGCGGTTGAAGGAATTGTCTCTAGAGCTCTGAGACAGGATTGTGTCGAGGCACAGTTCTGGGGAAGGGTACCAAAAAATGTCTGCAGCTTTGAAGGTCCCCAAGAACACAGTAGCCTCCCTTCTTATAATAGAAGAGGGTTGGAACCAACAAGACTCTTCCTAGAGCTCGCTGCCCGGCCAAACTGAACAATTAAGGGAGAAGGGCCCATGACCCAGAACCTGATGGTCACTGACAGAGCTCCAGAGTACTTCTGTGGAGATGGGGGGAACCTTCCAGAAGGACACAACCATCTCTGCAGCACTCCACCAATTAGGCCTTTATGGTAGTGACCAGACACAACCAACTCCTCAGTAAAAGGCACATGACAGCCTGCTTGGAGTTTGCCAAAAGGCACCTAAAAGAACTCTCAGACCATGAGAAACAAGATTCTCTGGTCTGATGAAACCATGATTGAACTCTTTGGCCTGAGTGCCAAGCATCACGTTTGGAGGAAACCAGGCACAACTCATCACCTAGCCAATACCATTACTACGGTGAAGCGGGGTGGCAGTATCATGTTGTTGGGATGTTTTTCAACGGCAGGGACTGGGAGACTAGTCAGGAACGAGGGAAAGATGAACAGAGCAAAGTACAGAGAGAGCTTTGATGACAACCTCCTCCAGAGTGCTCAGGACCTCAGACTGGGGCGATGGTTTCCCTTCCAACAGGACAACAACCCTTAGCACACAGCCAAGACAATGCAAGAATGGCTTCGTGACAAGTCTCCTGAATGTCCTTGAATGGCACCGGCCAGAGCCTGGACTTGAACCAGATCCAACATCTCAGGAGAGACCTGAAAATAGCTGTGCAGCGACATTCCCCATACAACCCGACAGAGTTGAGAGGATCTGCAGAGGAGAATGGGAGGAACTCTCCAAATACAGGTGTGCCAAGAAGACTCACGGCTGCCATTTGTGCTTCAACAAAGTTCTGAGTGAAGGGTCTGCATACTTATGTAAATGTGATATTTCTGTTTTTTCCCCCAGTTTTTCCTTTGTTATTATGGGTTATTGTGTGTAGATTGAGGGGGGGGGGGATTTAATCAATTTTAGAATAAGGCTGTAACCTAACAAAATGTGGAACCGGGTAAGGGCTCTGAATTCTTTCCGAATGCACTGTACAGGCTATCCTTCATACTGAACTTGAACCTGTCCAATCAGTGCTAGGATCAGACTTTTGGCACTTTGCGCCATCAGTTTTGGAAGCGTTAATTCACCCCGTGGTTGTATTTGACCATGCTTGTGGTAAAATCACTTGATGCACTCCAACAGTATTTTTGTGTTTTCAGCTTGCTGGCCTAGACTTGAACTCTGACGGACAGGGAGGAGGCACAGGCAGTAAGTATTAACAGCACAATAATTTGCATTTAGTGTAGCTCGATCTTCATTGGTGGCTTTACCATACTATTTGTTTCTCAATGTGAAAACTGATAGTCCTAACATTTCCCACTGTTCCTAGGGCGTTACATTCCACCTCACTTGAGGAACAAAGAAGTTTCCAAAAACGGTAAGCGGTATCTTTGACACCCAATAAATCACATACAAGACATCAGCCCTGACTTGTATTACCAGAGTACAGATTCTCACTGAGCGAGATCTTCTGCCGATTCAGTTACCAGTTCCCAATTCTATAGGCCTGCGCTTCTGGGACGCTAGCGTCCCGCATGGCCAACATCCAGTGAAATTGCAGAGCGCCAAATTCAAATAAATTACTATAAAAATTCAACTTTCATGAAATTACACATGCAATACACCAAATTAAAGCTACACTTGTTGTGAATCCAGCCAACGTGCCAGATTTCAAAAAGGCTTTATAACGAAAACGATTATGTTAGGTCAGTACATAGCCACAGAAAAACACAGCCATTTTCCAGCCAAAGAGAGGAGTCACAAAAAGCATAAATAGAGATAAAATTAATCACTAACCTTTGATAATCTTCATCAGATGACACTCATAGGACTTCATGTTACACAATACATGTATGTTTTTTTTGATAACGTTCATATTTATGTCCAAAAATCTCAGTTTACATTGGCGTGTTATGTTCAGTAATGTTTTGCTCCAAAACATCCGGTGATTTTGCAGAGAGCCACATCAATTTACAGAAATACTCATTCATGGAACTTTGGATAAACTTCTCCTTAACCTCTCTTGGGTACGTTTGATGTTAGTCTCCCACCTCTTCAACAGCCAGTGAAACTGCTGGGTGCCAAATTCAAATACAGAAATACTCATTATAAAAATTCAGAAAACAAAACAGATTTTACATAGGTTTAAAGATTAACTTCTTGTGAATCCAACCACGGTGTAAGATTTACGGCGGAGAAAAAAATGCTTTACGGCGAAAGCATACCATACGATTATTTGAGAACATAACCCACTAGACAAATCATTACAAACAGTAACCAGCCAAGTAGAAGAGTTACACAAGTCAGAAATAGAGATAAAATTAATCCCTTACCTTTGATGATCTTCATATGGTTGCACTCAGCAGACATTCATTTACTCCATAAATGTTCCTTTTGTAAGATAAAGTCTCTTTATATCCAAAAACCCCCGTTTTTGTTTGCGTTTTCGTCAATAATCCACAGGCTCAAACGCAGTCAAAACAGGCAGACAAAAAAATCCAAATTGTATCCGTAAAGTTCATAGAAACGTGTCAAACGATGTTTATATTCAATCCTCAGGTTGTTTTAGCCTAAATAATTGATAATATTTCAACCGGACAATAACGTTGTCAATTTAAAAGGTAAACAAGAAACGCACTCTCTCGGTCTCGCGTATGAAAAAGCTCTGTGACACTTTAGGGTCCACTCATTCAGACTGCTCTTACTTCCTCATTTTTCAGAATCCAATCCTGAAAAATTTCTAAAGACTGTTGACATCTAGTGGAAGGCATAGAAACTGGAATTTGAGTCCTAAGTCAATGGATACTGTATTGGCATTGAATAGAAAACTACAAAACAAAACAAAAAAAGACTTCCTGAATGTATTTTTCTCAGGTTTTCGCCTGCCAAATCAGTTCTCTTATACTCAGACACTATTTTAACAGTTTTGGAAACGTCAGAGTGTTTTCTATCCAAATCTACCAGTTATATTAATATCTTCTGGGCCCGAGAAGCAGGCAGTTTAATTTGGGCATGCATTTCATCCAAAATTCCGAATGCTGCCCCCTACCCTAGAGAAGTTAACTTCTTTGGGACAGGGGGGCAGTATTGAGTAGCTTGGATAAAAAGGTGCCCAGAGTAAACTGCCTGCTACTCTGTCCTAAAAGCTAGAATATGCATATAATTAGTAGATTTGGATAGAAAACACTGACGTTTCTAAAACTGTTTGAATGATGTCTGTGAGTATAACAGAACTTACATGGCCTTATTAGAACTTATTTCCCCCTTCCAACCAGGAAGGGGGAAATCTGAGGTTTGTAGTGTTTCAACTCTTTGCCTATCCAAGATGCAGTGGAAATGGGGTCATATATATCCTAAGACTTCCACTAGATGTCCACAGTCTTTAGAACCTTGTTTGATGCATCTACTATAAAGGAGGGGGGAATGAGGGGATTGAGTCAGAGGTCTGGCAGAGTGCCATGAGCTGGTCACGAGCATTCACATGAGGTAGCTTGTGTTCCACTGCATTTCTGAAGACAAAGGAATTCTCCGGTTGGAACATTATTGAAGGTTTATGATAAAAACATCCTAAAGATTGATTCTATACTTAATTTGACATGTTTCTACGAACTGTAATATGACTTTCGTCTGAACTTTCGCCTGTACCTGCCAGCGCGTCGTCAGTTTGGATTGTGTACTAAACGCGCGAACAAAAGGAGGTGTTTGGACATAAATGGACTTTATCGAACAAATCAAACATTTATTATGGAACTGGGATTCCTGGGAGTGCATTCTGATGAGGATAAAAGGTAAGTGAATATTTATTATTTTATTTCTGACTTTGTTGACTCCACAACATGGTGGATATCTCTTTGGCTTGTTTGGGCTCTGAGCGCTATACTCAGATTATTGCATGGTGTGCTTTTTCGGTAAAGCTTTTTTGAAATCTGACACAGCAGTTGCTCAATAAGTTTTGACCAGTTTTTTAATGGGGTCGGGACAGGTTGAAATTACAACTTCGACCAGAAATACATGCATTTGTCAGTTAATCCCCAAGTTAATTGAAGCACTGTTGCATCAATCTAAGTTACATTAAATTTCCCTAGTGTAGAAGTTTTGGAAAGAAAATAAACCCAGTGGTTGCGTTAGAATTCCGAAATCTGCATTTTCAATACGCTGTCCATCAAAGAAGCAGAATGAACTTTTTTTGATAAAATAAAGTCTTAGTAGGTTTTTTGGTTGTATAAGTCTTACACAACCACAAAACCCATGTATTTAGCCTTGGTATAATTTCACAAGCCTCAAATTAATTTGATTATTGTGGCCTGTCAAATATAGTGTATTTGACTTTAAATTGTACAACAAAGCCTATTTGGAGAACAACAAAAAATCTAGATATGTATTGTGAATCACCAATACATTTGTAAAAAATGTAGACTTACGCCATATTGCCCAGCCCTACAATGACGTACAACCTGATTTTTGTGTCTTGACTAAACTCTTGGCTCACAGGCGTGGAAATAATAAAATTATATTCACATGACCTGGAATACGTAATGTTCAAATGTCGCCCTTCCACCTGCATAAGGCGTTTACCACAATCCAATGCTTCTACAGCTCTCGATAAACGTAATAGCGTTCCTAACAAATAAGGAAACGTGCCGCTTGAGGTCCTATTGATCGTTGTGGAAAGCTGCCACTTGTTGACATGTACTTTCTACATGTCACCTGACCATCCAGGGGTGACACAACATTGGAATGCGGACCGTATTGCTCATTGTCAGTCACAACCCCACTTCAGCAATCAAATCACACGTCAGTCCTTCTACCTACTGTTTATAAAAAAGAAACTGAACAGCACACATGCTACAGTTAGGACTGTTGATCCGGTTAGTTGCAACTGCAAAGGTGCCTTGTGCATTCAAATGGGGATATAAGGACTTGTACAAGATATTCCGGTATCCTAGAACAGCGATTCCCAACCTTTTCCTTCCTGAAGACCAAAAGCTCAATTATTCTCCACAAATTTTTGTGGACCGCTGGTTGGGATCTGCTGACCTAGAGAAAGTTATTGAGTTTGCTAAAAGACAGGGCATTTGACTGGTGCACATAGAAAGTACTTTTGGCTAAGCTAGTGGAATTGCCAACACTGACTCCTCTCCCAGATGAGCTGAACTACAGTTAAAGCTTCCTGCAGCAAATATTATAATTTGCTCAAGTGTCTATCAAAAGACAATGTTTTGTTGTCCAATCTTTTAGTCAAGCTGTTGTGATTTGAAAATGGGGCTGTGAGAAACTCTTGGGGGGGTTGCGCTTGGTTCATATAGCTTTTAGCTGCTAAAAGTGGTTGTGATAAAAAAGAGCGGTGTTTGTTTTCTTCCTAGAAATGTGGATCTAACGGTTTAAGCTACAAAATATTGTGACCCCATGACTGAAAGATGAGGCTCTCAGGAACACTGTCTTCTGTTTCCCTCAGAATGTCTTAGAACAGAGTGGGCAGGAGCAGGCTGTAAACCAGACTGGTGGAAAAAAAACATCTATGATCTTTTCTACACAGAAGATCATACACAATTGCATGTTTTCCTCAACTTCCCAATACATTTCTGATGCATTTCAAACCATAATTCCATTACAAATCAGTCAATCAATTTTACTGTCATAGCTCAAAGAAGAAGAAAAAAAGTTAACATTGGTTGTTTACTACATCGCTTTTTTTTACCCCCYTTTTCTCCCCAATTTCGTGGTATCTAATTGTTAGTAGTTACTGTCTTGTCTCATCGCTACAACTCCCATACGGACTCGGGAGAGACGAAGGTCGAGAGCCATGCGTCCTCCGAAACACAACCCAACCAAGCCGCACTGCTTTTTAACACAGCGCGCATCCAACCCAGAAGCCAGTCGCACCAATGTGTCGGAGGAAGCGCCGTACACCTAGCGACCTGGTCAGCGTGCACTGCGCCTGGCCTGCCACAGGAGTCGCTAGTGCGCGATGAGACGGATATCCCTGCCGGCCAAAGGATATCCCTGCCGGCCAAACCCTCCCTAACCCGGACRACGCTAGGCCAATTGTGCGCCGTTCCATGGGCCTCCCGGTCGCGGCCGGCTGCGACAGAGCCTGGGCTCGAACCCGGAGTCTCTGGTGGCACAGCTATCACTGCGATGTAGTGCCTTAGACCACTGTGCCACCCAGGAGGCCATTACATCACTTTTTTAACACCATGGGGCATGTGTCAAAAGTCTGGGAAACCTTGAGGTGCAAAATTGCAGAGGATAGTGTACACTTGTTTCAATCGTGGCAACTTTTTTTTTCTCGATCGGCCCAACAAAAATTCTTCCAGTTAATGCACGAGAAATCATCAACATTCTCTCTGCCATTTCTGAATAATCTGCACACCATGATTGTTGGATTTGGAAAGTTACCAGTTGTGTTTACTGCTTGCTGCCCACTGGGTCCAACAGATCACAATATTCTTAAGGGAAAGGCAAGCCGGTGTCCTAAGAAAACATTCTCATGCTAACTAGGCTAGCGCTGACTTGCCTCTGAGAAGTTGTACAAGATATTAAATGCCAGAGTATATCCCAATGGATCATCTCATTAATCATGGTAAAGCATTTCTTGGGTTAACTTCATCTCACACTTTTGTGACATTGTCTTTTTTTTTTATCCCACAACAGAAAATGTTTATTCCTCTGGTAGACAGTACGGTTATTCAGTGCCACCTCCAGTGAACTCCTGTAAGTGCCTTCCGTCTCCTTTGTGCTGAGGGCACCCTGCATTTGTAGTTGCATGAAATGTCCTTTTACACACCAGAAACACCAATGTGGGTTGTTCCAGGTGCACAGATTCCACAAACTTTAGCTGAATCTGTGTATATGGAACCCAATGTGAAGGGGATTAGACTTTTGAAAAACAATGCGACACCCAGCTTCAACTGATTTGCTTTTCTCTGCTGGTTTTGCTCAGGTGCTGCTTACAAATATGTGAGAGGGAACAGGATATGATGGCTCCATCTAGGCCAATGCGTTAGATTTTTTGATTTTTTTGTTGACATTGCAGCACATCTAATTTTAACATCGTATTATAGCTGCTTTCAATGATGAGATGGCCGTATTGGGAACTTGGATTTTTAATCTTGTTTTGTGTGTTTGTTTTGGGGTGCACTGTATGTGTGATCTTGCACATATTCTAACCCACAGTATTTTCCGTACTGAAAGCCTTTACAATATGTAGTGTCCCAGAAAGTTTCTCTTAAGCAGTACCCTCAATGCCACCAAAGACACAAAAAGAACTATACACCTGGATGGGATAACTGTATGGCCGGTAACTATTAGTGTCATGTCAACCTACTCGTATTGCATCAGCCAACTTATGGAAGGAGAATCTGTTTTTATAGCCTCCTTCCCCTGTACCTTTGCTTAGGTTACCCAAGACTGGCCTCTCAGGAGCTAGACTTTTACCACTTTAACAATGGGGTCTGGTCAGACATAAATGGTATACCTGTGTACCTGCATGACACGTAGGCTATTCCCCTAAGAGAACACGACACCCAATTCCTACTACTGGGAATAGGGTATCACTTGAGAATATGCAGCCATGGACTGGTATCAAAGCTCTGTGTTCTAGTATGCAGTAGCTTGCTTCTGTTGCATGGTTGTTTAAAATTGATCTTTTTAGTGAGATTCTGTCCTGCGTCGCTAGAATGGCTGTATTACTAATGCCAATGGGAGCTGCAGTATGCTCAATGCTAACATCCTTATGTTGTGTATCTGCAGTAGGAATATAGCTGTATCAAAACTAACCTTTGGTATGTAGTATTTACTACCTTCTGGCCATTCTAGGAGTATACATATTGAATGGAATCAAAGCAGGGACTCCTGTATGAAGGAAATGTTGCACATTTGATGAGCTTAAATAGCTATTAGCCTTTACTTGGAATCATTCCAGTAGGCACTGTAATTGACCAAGGAAAACCCTGTGTAACTTGGTGGGGTCTGAAATTGTGCAGCTTAGGCTTCGCTTGTCTTTGGCATTGTGCCATGCGTAGTGATGTCAGAGCTTGCAGTGTGCTGCTGTAGGGGCTGACTGATCTGAATCCTGATTGGTTATGATGTGATTCCTGTATCCTTCCACCTTAATTTGGTCTGCTGTGTTAACTCTACTGTCCAGAAATAGTCCCTCCATAAAGAGTAAGCAGACCTGCTAATTTTACTGTCTGATTAAACATTGGCTAAGCCACTCTATACATTCATATAGGATATTGCTTACTGTTGGAGTCTTCAACTCAAGTAATTTAGACAGAATTGTCTTTTATTAATGTAGCTCATTCAGCCTGCATCAATTTGAATTACACGTTATTGCATCCCTTGTGTTAATGCACAGTTTGCATCAATAGAGGACTAGGCTAAATGAACAAGTATTTCTGGACCCCTTGTCCAACATGAAACTAGCTGACTCAGTTTCTTAGCAATGCCTCTGAATGGTAGTCTTTGATCCTACAGAATGTGGCTACTGGCTAGCACTGTTTGCATAGTGCACAGGGATATGAACAGTGTGTGTTTGTGCACAGCACTAGGCCTGGTCTGAAGCCTCAGCTGGTGTGTGTATTCACCACATTAGGTTTGACCTGTGTGTGAAATCTGGTGTTGAAGGAGCCCCTGAGGACCCACAGGTGGATGTGGAAGCTGCTGCTTACTACATATTTAGCATCATCTCTCCCTAGGCTACCTTTTATCTAAAGCTTTACCACCTTGAAGTGAAAGAAAAACCCTATGGGTTGGGGCTGTTTGTCACTTCTGGCAGTGGTGAAGCCCTTAACAGTCCCCTGACCAGCCTGCTACCTAGCCCGCACTCATAATGGTGTTGCCACCAATGGGAAAGATGAGACGGCCAGCATGCAGAGCTGGGCAGATCGCTGTAGTAAATGTCCCCACCTCAGACGGGGGCCTGATCTTGTATTGTAGGATTCTTTGGAAGTATAGGTATTCTGCAGAGATGTTCTGTTGTGAACTCATACTGCCAAGTTCAGTCAGTTGGCCTCCCTTTTTACAAGTTTGAATCTCTAAAATATAGTTTTATAAGTCCTTTGATCACTACCTTTGCCAAATCTGTTTGATTTCCCATTGAAAGGAGGGTGATGGGAACTGATATTTTAGTGATGGGAGTATTTTCCTTTGTCTGTGGGCTTGGGAGTCCAATCTATCCCCTTCGTAGTCTCTGATAACATGACAACCCCATAGTACACTTTCTCTACCTCCGTCTCATCATCCCCCTCTTCCTTTCATTCCCCTCCTCACCCTGTCCATGAAGACTCTCCAGGAGGATGGGATGGTGGACGCAGCAACGGCTTTGCCAATGGTTACCATGACAACCGCAATACGGGCTTCGGGGGACGCGGCGGGCCTCCCCGAAATGACAGAGGTGGGCGTGGCAGCTACCGCGGTAACAGCATGGGTGGCGCCTCGTTTAATCAGCCAATGCACATCGCAGGTGGGGCAGCCTACTGTGCCAAATTGTATTTATCTATTCCGCAGTAATAACCAATACTATAAGACTGATGCAAGTAGTAGGTATTGTATTATGCTCTAGATCTGGTCCTCTAGGTCCTACTGTGCATATAGACACATTTTTACTCGGTAATACTAGTAATGACTACTAATAGACCATCTGCAGAGGCAGAATTTCCTTGAGTCACCAGCAATGGAAATAATGTAATAAAATACTTAATACAAATCAGACTCCTTTACTTAAGACACGTATAGCTATATGTTTTATTGATAAAATACGCAGACAATACTTGAAAGATGCAGAGAGAAAAAACGCCCCTGCAGATTCTGTCTATCCTATACTCCAATCATTCGATCCAATCAATCAAATCCATTTACCAAAACGGCTGTTTGCCTCCCAAGCAATATTTTAATGGTGGTACTCACTAAGCTATCCACTCTCTCTCGCTAGGGTTTAGTGGTGGACAGGATGGTGGAGGCTGGGGAGGTACTCCCAGACAAGACGCGGCCTATAACAGCTTTGGCGGGAGGGGCAAGTCTTCTTTCTACAACGACCGTGGATCATCAGGGGGCAGAGGGTAAGTACCAGTCAGCGGAATGTATTTTGCTATACAAGTAGGTGTGTGTTCAGACAGCTGATGATTGTGAAGTGTGTTGAGCAGTGTGTMTGTTGTAGTTATCAGCGTGGAGGTTATGGCGGTGGAGGCAACAACCGCTGGCAGGAAGATTCCAGGGACGATGAGGACTGGTCCAAACCCAGCCCCGCCAACGAACGCTTGGAAGCGTGAGTCTCACTCTTCTCCTCTCAACTGTTACATTGGCCAAAACCAGTGTGTCTAGGAGTTCTGCAACTAAAGTGTGCCATTTATATAAGCATACTCAACCATATTGATCTTAGACTCACTCTTACAGCTGGGAGTGTGCAATAGGAGTGTTCAGCAATTTTGGTTAACTTTTTAAATAGTCATGTTAGGTGTTGTCTAACGTGATGTCCTCTAACCCTAATCTTTTTCCGCTCATCCAGGGAGCTGTTCTCAAGCGGCAACACAGGTATTAACTTTGAGAAATACGACGACATTCCTGTGGAGGCCACTGGATCCAACTGCCCGCCACACATTGATAGTGTAAGTCACATCACTGGCTTTACACTCAACAATTGTCTTGTAGATCAAGGAAAACACTCTATGGAACACTTTCAAGTAACTCTTATTGACAAAATTTAAGAGTAGAAGTGATTCAAAACTGGGCCTCCCGGGTGGCGCAGTGGTCTAGAGCACTGCAGCGCTAGCTGCGCCACCAGAGACTCTGGGTTCGCGCCCAGGCTCTGTCGCAGCCSGCTGCGACCGGGAGGTCCGTGGGGCGACGCACAATTGGCCTAGCGTCGTCCGGGTTAGGGAGGGTTTGGCCGGTAGGGATATCCTTGTCTCATCGCGCACCAGCGACTCCTGTGGCGGGCCGGGCGCAGTGCGCGCTAACCAAGGGAGCCAGGTGCACGGTGTTTCCTCCGACACATTGGTGAGGCTGGCTTCCGGGTTGGAGGCGCGCTGTGTTAAGAAGCAGTGCGGTTGGGTTGTGTTTCGGAGGACGCATGGCTTTCGACCTTCGTCTCTCCCGAGCCCGTACGGGAGTTGTAGCGATGAGACAAGATAGTAATTACTAGCAATTGGATACCATGAAAAGGGGGTGAAATTAAAAATGTTTAAAAAAAGAAGTGATTCAAAACTAACAGCGCCTGTGTTTTGGTATTTCAGTTCCATGATGTGGACATGGGTGAGATCATCATGAGCAACATTGCCCTGACCCACTACACGCGGCCCACCCCTGTCCAGAAATACGCTATCCCGGTCATCAAGTCCAAGAGAGACCTCATGGCTTGTGCTCAGACTGGTAAGAGAATGAATGAAGAAGCTTTACTTTAAGGTGGGAGATGGTAGCGGAAGGATTCGCCAAAGGATAAAATGGAATTTGAGCCTGTTTAGGGACTTTAATTTGATTATCTTGCATTACAAATTGAGCTAAATATATTATGAATATAAACATGTTTTGGGATTTTCTTTCAGACCAGCAAAAATGAATGATTATTGAGTAAATTACTGAATGTTCCTCTCCTCAGGCTCGGGTAAGACTGCAGCCTTCCTGGTGCCAGTGCTGAGCCAGATCTACACACAGGGGCCTGGAGACGCTGCAGCTGCTGGCAAGAACGGACAGGTACATTCACATACACGAGCAGCCTGTAACGTTGAGTTTTTCCATCAATCTGAAACGCTGCTTTTCTATGAAAGCAATTAAATTGCCCCCTCCTGACTTGCATGTGTGCTATTTATTTATGTGGTGTGCTGAGGTTGACCAACACTTGTTGCTTCCCTCCACAGGACAGCGGTAAATATGGGCGCCGTAAGCAGTATCCTCTCTCCCTGGTCCTGGCTCCCACCAGAGAACTGGCCCTGCAGATCTACGAAGAGTCCAGAAAGGTGTGGGCTAAAACTCCACAGACAAAACCATACACGATGGTGTTGTAGTGACACTAGTAGAGTAGCCTTGTTGTGGCTAAGGAAGATGGTGAACTGAAGGTTACTGATTCCCAACAGGCTGATTGATTGCAACTAGATAAATAAAATGTATTTTCTTGGCATGCACACTTCCCCTGTACTAGTGTGTGTTATGGAGGGGCAAAATGCCCCGTGCCATGTCTTCTGGTTCCATCTTCAATCACTGGTACAATCTTATATCATGTCAAAATGTTATAGAACGATACTCCAAAGACAATGAAAGGGTGATGGTTAAAACTGATTTATGGCTGTACTAGTGTTCTGACCTGTCCTGTGTATCTCTTAGTTTGCGTACCGCTCCCGGGTGCGTCCCTGTGTGGTGTACGGGGGGGCTGACATCGGCCAGCAGATCAGAGACCTGGAGCGAGGCTGCCACCTTCTGGTGGCCACACCCGGGCGCCTGGTGGATATGATGGAAAGGGGCAAGATTGGCCTCGACTACTGCAAGTGAGTTTGCTAAAGAGAACTTGTTAGCCACCTCATTAGCACTGGTTAACTAGTGCTGACGAGTTGGCTAATGATAATGAGTTGGCTAATGTTTTGTCCAACACTAACATAAGTGAGTGACCAGAGTGCTAAGTGAGCTGTTTCTGTCATCCCTGTCAGCTACCTGGTGCTGGACGAGGCTGACAGGATGTTGGACATGGGTTTTGAGCCCCAGATCAGACGCATCGTGGAGCAGGACACCATGCCCCCTAAAGGCATCCGTCAGACCATGATGTTCAGTGCTACCTTCCCCAAGGAGATCCAGGTACACACGCATGCACCAGTAGTGACGCAAGCTTGAGAAATAGAGTAAAATCCTGGGTGCGTGTTTCTGACTGTTTCTGACTGTTAGATGCTGGCGCGTGATTTCCTGGAGGACTATATCTTCCTGGCCGTGGGCCGTGTGGGGTCCACCTCAGAAAACATCACCCAGAAAGTAGTGTGGGTGGAGGATGGTGACAAGAGATCCTTCCTCCTGGACCTGCTCAACGCTACAGGTAAGGAACGCACACACGAACGAACAAAGACACCAACTCTACCCCATAACCCTCAAACCCTGTTACACACGCTCGCTCTGAAGCCACCGGTCAGCCATATTGGCACTCCCCAGTAGGAGCAGTCCTCCATAGGAATTAATGGAATTCTACAGTATTTCAATTAATGTTTCTAGGACAAATTACATGTTTAAGTATTTTGTGTTGTAGTGGGCACAGTAACATTAGTAATGTCAAATGTTTACTTTAAGGACAATGTTTTTATATATTTTGTCTCGAAATATAATTTTAAGTGTGCATTAAGGTGGTCAGCAAAAAAATAAATGTGGAAAACAAAAATGTAGACATTAAGAAATGCATTTCTATAGCTTCCAAAATGTTTTTTTACGATAGTGGGGCAGTGCCAAGATGGAGGCACGGTGGCTTCAACCCTGTGCCCCGTATCAGTCAACTAGTGTGTGTATATGTGTATATCTAAATTATTGGTTCAGTCACAGATGTATTGAAACTAATTGATGATACTTGCTAAGGTGTTTATCTAAAAGGGTACATTTGTTAGCCTTTTCCCTTGCCCCCACCCCCAACCACCTGTTAGTCTGTATGCCCAAAGTAAATGAACTGCCCCATGGACATGTGTCTCCTAAACTGGTTCACATGATGAACCTTTACCRTTCTCCCCTGGGTGAAACGGAGGGTGGATGATTGGGAAAGTGCTAGTTATTACATATCTGTTAAGAACTGTTAAGTTACTCCACACTGCCTTTGGTTTACTGTACTGGGCGGTTTGGTTTTATTTAGTCATTCCCAGTGATGCTCCTGATGTTCAGGAGGCTGCAGTGACACCCGGTAAGTATTATTATGGTACTATAACCCCCAGTCTGACCCTCCCAACTGGCAAACATCCCACTCTATCCTCTTCCCTTCCCTGGTCCCCAACCCTCTATTTCTCCTTTCATAATTTCTCAAAAGAGCTTTAGGGCCAGACAAAATGGTTGCAGTCTCAGGACCAGGGGAATCCTACCCTTAGGTCAGGGGTGGGCAACTCGAGGCCTGGAGAGCTGTGGTATGCAGGCTTTTGTTCCAGCCCAACACTAAGACTAAATTACAGCCCTCCAGGACCAGGGTTTTCCAACCCTGTCATTAGAACCAGCAGTAACGCTTACCATCCTCAAAGGAGGATGTTAATTGGAGCACAGCTTTGGTGTTTTTGGCTTGGTGTTACTGTCTGGGTGTTACACACACACACACACACACACACACAAGTATGGGAGATTAAGGACACGTTGGGCTGTTGCCTTTGTAAACTGAGCTACACTCTGTTAGTCAGCTGTCTAAAGGAGCTACGTCTCCTATAAAAGTAGTTTTAGTCCATCTATGTTAAAGGGGGGGAAATATCAATTAACTTCATATTCATCTCCACCATCAGCATATGTGAAAATGGCGTTTCTATGTTTTGTGGGGGGGAAAGATAGACGATGAGTTTCCAATGACCTCATCGGTGTTTAACCAATTATGAGTAGGCGTTGTCATTGGAAACACTTGCCTTCTATCTTTTTTTTTTACGACAAAACATGATGAATATGAAGTTAAACATTTTAGACACAGCTGATCCAACTAATCAAAGTTTGATGATTAGTTGGTTATTTGAATCAGCTGTGTAGTGCTAGGGTAAAAACCAAAACGTGCACCCCTTGAGGTCCCGAGGACTGAGTTTGGTCAACACTGCCCTACGCGCTAGTCCTGCATGTAGATATCCAAGCCCTGATTTGAATATTTAGAATAGAATCCCGCCTTCTGTGACATTAGCACAGATATTATGACTGGATAGGTGAATGTTTTTGCGATATGCTTCAAGACTTCACCTATCCAAACATGTCAAATCAGCAATTATTCCAAGGAAGGCAGGATGCATTTAAGACACTCAAACCTGGTCCTGGTCTCTCATCGCTCAGTGTTGCCATGCCAACCATACCCAAATGCAGCCCGCTGCCTACCTGTTACTGAATGCTGTTGAATTAGACGTAGGGTCATCAGAGAATGTCAACAATGCCCCCACCACCACATGCCCCCTATCCACCCCCCCCATCCAGTTTCACACTTGACCGTTTGTGCCGATAGCCATTAATGCAGTGTTGGTCCACTGCTGACAACTGAGACTACTCATTTACTTGTACTATTCCAAATGGCTGTGAGGACATTTTGAGTTATGGGACAGCTGGCTAATTCTGTTATGAGGACATTTGGCATAACTCTGCATAACCTTACCATTTGCACTTAATAATTTGTCAGTGAAAGGGATGATGCTCCTGCTCCCCTGGTTGCCATTTGTTTCGTTGCTCCTTGGTGATGAATTCAGTCACACCACCATCGATTTTATAGGGTGACCACATTTAAAATACCCAAATGCGGGACATCGAGATGATTTTGTGGCACATTTGCGGGACAGTGTAGCCTACATTAATAACAAAAAATAACCCTGACACACAAATCCCCCTTCCGCTGCAACGAACTAGCTAATTGAAGCACCTACTCTTTTGCCTGATGCAGAAAGAGACTGGCTGTTAATGAAAATCTGGCACTATTTGGCCAAGGAAACGATTTCTGGTTGGTCTCAGGGAATGTAAAACAGTTATGCTGCGTATAGACGAGGAACGCAAAACCATCATGCTGCGTATAGACGAGGAACGCAAAACCATCATACCAGTTGGCATAGCGGGACAAGAAAGTAAAAAAAAATATGGTGACAGCAAAAGCCAGCACGATGGTATGCGTTGCTAGGGTGACTTCAGTAAACAAAGAATGCTAATGAACATCGGGTAGAAAACGCTAAGGAATAAGTTTAAATATTTGAACTTTGGCGGCAAGTCCCATCTACTGCGGCATTCACTGCCAGGCTCTATGGGATTTACCGTGGGTGTCGTAGCAGCAAATGCACTACACCCCCTTCAAATTGGTGGATTCAGCTATTTCAGTCACACCTGTTGCTGACAGGTGTATAAAATCGAGCACATAGCCATGCACTCTTCATAGACAAACATTGTCCGTAGAATGGTCTGTGCTGAAGAGCTCTGGCTTTCAACGTGGCACCATCCTAGGATGCCAACTTTCCAACAAGTCAGTTTGTCAACTCTCTGCCCTGCTAGAGCTGCCCTGGTCAACTGTAAGTGCTGTTATTGTGAAGTGGAAATGTTTAGGAGCAACAACTGCTCAGCTGCAAAGTGGTAGGCCACACAAGCCCACAGAACGGGACCGCTGAGTGGGTAGCGCTTAAAAATCGTGTCTCCTCGGTTGCAACACTCCAAATTCCAAACTGCCTCTGGAATCAACGTTAGCACAAGAACTGTTCTTTGGGAGCTTCATGAAATGGATTTCCATGACCGAGCAGCCACACACAAGCCTAAGATCACTATGCACTATGAGTGTCATAAAGCTTGCCACCGTTGGACTTTGGAGCAGTGGAAACACGTTCTCTGGAGTGATGAATTACGCTTCACCGTCTGACAAACAAATCTGGGTTTAGCAGATACCTGGAGAAGGCTAGGTGGTGGAGGAGGAATATTGGTCTGGGGCTGTTTGTCATGGTTCAGGCTAGGCCCCTTAGTTCCAGTGAAGGGAAATCTTGACGCTACAGCATACAATGATATTCTAGATGATTCTGTGCTTCCAACTCGATGGCAGCGGTTTGGGGTAGGCCTTTTTCTGTTTCAGCATGACAATGCCCCCGTGCATAAAGCGAGGGCCATACAGAAAGTTTTGTCGAGATCGGTGTGGACACACTTAACTGTCCTGCACAGAGCCCTGAACTAAACCCCATTTGAACACCTTTGGGATGAATTGGAACGACCGACTGCGAGCCAGGCCTAATCGCCCAACATCAGTGCCTGACCTCACTGATGGTCTTGTGGCTGAATGGAAGCAATTCCTGGCAGCCATGTTCCAACATCTAGTGGAAAGCCTTCCCAGAAGTGTGGAGGCTGTTATAGCAGCAAAGTAGGGACCAATTCCATATTTATGCCCGTTATTTTGGAATGACATGTTCGACGAGCAGGTGTCCACATACTTTTGTATGCTGAATAAGCAAGTTATGAGAATTGAGACCCTCACATAATGCGGGGCTGTCCTGCACCATCTGGGACATGTGGTCACCCTATCAGCACCTGCTCTGTTAGCGCAGCACCATTTTTTGTTTCTGCTCCCATCGACACTCATTGTCTGAAGTCTTTATCCTGCTCATAGCCTGTGAGCTAAGTACTCAACGTTTGCTTGTTTTTCTTTTCATCTCTTTCGCGCACTCTCGCTATGTCTCTTTCTCACTCTGTCTAGGTAAGGAGTCTCTGACGTTGGTGTTTGTGGAGACCAAGAAGGGAGCGGACGCCCTGGAGGACTTCCTGTATCGTGAGGGCTACGCCTGCACCAGTATCCACGGTGATCGCTCCCAGAGAGACCGAGAAGAGGCGCTGAACCAGTTCCGCTCTGGCCGCTGCCCCATCCTGGTGGCCACCGCGGTACGGCAACACGCACACCCCTTCTGTCAACAGACATAGGGATGTAATTTCCCCCTTTTTATCCTACACGCATCAAAACTTATCGGGATTTGTATTGAAGCTACTACAACCGTAACGACGATCACCACCTGAAAGGTTTTTGCCGTTGCTGGTTGCATTATGTTTCCCTCTGTCTTCTCCCGCAGGTGGCTGCACGGGGTCTGGACATCTCTAACGTCAAGCACGTCATCAACTTTGACCTGCCCAGCGACATAGAGGAGTATGTCCACCGTATCGGTCGTACAGGCCGCGTGGGGAACCTGGGTGAGTGGGACTAGTGTTTGAGGGGGGTTCTCCCATCATGACCCATTATCTGTGTGTGTGTTCATGTAGGATTTTGACCCAGCTCTAACACACCAAGATTGTGTTCGAGGGCATGCGAAGGAAAACGTTTCAGGACATTTTGCTACGAAAACAAGAATGAGCTTTTTTTTGTTTGGTGCATAATTAACATGACTCGGACTAAACAGATAAATCACCAAATGATTCTTGGATTCACATATTGTTAGTGATAGCTAGGTCACATGCGTCACTCACCTTGTGTATCAGGTTCTGTTGTCAGTCTGACATTCGGTTGGTTGTATAATGAGAATAGTGTGCTTAGCTCTGCACAACAGTAGATTGTCCCGTTGTGTTGGAGAGTGCATTACCACACTGGTGCCGGTGAATAACGGAGTTTGTGTATTTCATCTGATACGACTGGGCTGGTAGCTAGCCCGAACAGACTCGGCTACATGTTGTAGAAACAGGAGAATAACTCAGGATAAACAGTAAAACTACACTATTATATTACTTAAGATCTCACACATGCATTGTCTTTTTAAGAAGCATTAAGTCTTTCAAGAACTGAAGTTGCTCATTCTACCGCATGCCCCGGAGAGTTGCTCTGCGTGATCTGTGTGTAGAGTATTGAGAGCTGTCTGCGTTTTGTAGGTCTGGCCACGTCGTTCTTCAACGACAAGAACAGCAACATCACCAAAGACCTGCTGGACATCCTGGTGGAGGCTAAGCAGGAGGTACCGTCCTGGCTGGAGAGCCTGGGTTATGAGAACCAGCACAAGGGCAACACAGGACGCGGACGCTCCAAGAGGTGCACACAACTTTTTCAGGGATGTTAGTGGCCCACCAATGGTTTTAGATCAGAAAGGAGAATAGCTACATGTTCTGTGTGGATCAACTTTTGTTCTCGCTCCGCTAGGTTCTCCTCTAGTGGATTTGGTGCCAGGGACTACCGTCAGACACCCGGTGGTGGCGGCTTTGGCGGTGGTGGTGGGCGCGGTGGCCCACGCACCGGGGGTTACGGAGGAGGCGGAAGCCGTGGCGGCTTTGGTGGAGGTAAGCGCTAGGCCCTTTTCTGAACCATTTGAAGAGCCACTCTAAATGTCCCTTAGTTTTTATCCATGATGATTTGGAATTCCTGATTCAATCATGTGTGAGGGGTCATCCATATAGATTAATTCAGTAACTCACATACAGCTATCATAACAATCTACTGACCCTCGACCTCTGTCCTTCCCAGGTGGCTTTGGGGGCGGGAACTCCTATGGCGGCAACGATGCAGGCTACGGTGGCAACTACAGCCACTCCGGTAGTGGAACAGACTGGTGGGGCAACTAGTCATAGAAACCCGGTTGCCACGCCAACCAAACCGATCCCCTCACAGAAACCACATGTTGACTACGCCAGACTAAAATACCCCCGCTCACTCAACCCTGTGTAGTTTTCACTGACACACAGTACATTACACACATTGCGATTCTCTGCCCCTTCGCTTTTCTCACATGGAGAACGACGCAACGCGAAGATATAACCAGCGTGATGCCAATCCACTGGAGAAGAGCAGAGATTTGCACACTTAAGATTAAGAGTGCGCATGTAAGGATGCTGACATGTATGGTCTGATATAGCAACTCTAGACTTTCGTTGTTCAAAACAGCACATCCTTTTTTCTTTGTATAAACAAAAATAAGAAACTAAAAGAATAACCTGAGGATCATTTGTATGTTAATGTACTGTGCCTTTTGAATTTAGACAGGACTAATTCTGTTGTCATTTCACCATATGAATGTGGCCAAGAGCTCTAAATTGTATTTTATTTTTTGGGTGAAAAAAGAAACATAGAAAAAAAACAAGCTTGTATTTAATCAAACCTTGGCAAACACTGGGGGCATTGTGGCTCGCTCGAGTCATGAATCCATTTGAACCTTTCAAAATTGTCGCAGGGTCATCATGTAGCCTTTTATCGAGTTCAAACCGCTAACTTCACTGTAGCGTCCGACCTCACTGAGCCATACTCCTAGTTTGGCTAATAACTGTATTCTAATCTTTAAGGGACGAAGAGTTCGATTTACTTTTTAATTTTTTCGCTCACTCTATCCTGGATAGGCTCCTAAGGATACGGTAGTCTTTCCAATAGCCATTCCAGTTGTGATCTCTTAACACGGAAAGTCGTTAAAATCAGTGCTAACAAACACACACTAGGGTTTAATTCAAACAAACACTCAATGAATTGACTTGACAGTGTTATGGCAGCTAGTAAGTTACCTACCACTAGCTACATTAACTGGGCAGTGTTTTTTGGTTTGTTTACATTTGAAGAGCGGGCGCATGCGCGTGGTATTGTAAAACTGGCGGTTTTTTGAGTGAAATGTTTCTTCTGCAAACATGTATCAAAACAAAAAATGCCCGCCATCTTGGAAGTGAAGTTCAAAATGGCTGCACAAGGACCACAGCGTCGGGGGGGCAGGGGGGAACGATAGCGTCGGAGGCACGGCGTGGTGCAGCGTTAACATTAAACAGTCTTACCGTTGACCGCTGAGCCGGTATTCTACGCATGCTAGTGTTTTGTTTTTTGGTCAAGGAGATATAAGACAAATGAACCGAGTCGCAGGCTTAACTTAATTACAAACATTTTCTCTTTTCAAGCTGTGTTGGAGGGGCATGGTTCATCTATCAGAGACAAGCAGTAGGAGGTCCATCACTAAGGGTTAACCAGTCAGAAAGCAAGGGACTGGACAGCAGAACAGTTGTCGCCGGGGTGAAGGTCAAGGGTTATCAGTGCACCGCCATTGCTTTGGTTTCCATTGCTCCTTGCTGTGAAGGTGGCCAAAGACTGGGGACTGTTGTCCCCTTCCTTATGGTACATGCGTACTGTCAACTCTGGGAGGTAGTCAGCTTTAGATGTGTATGAAGCTCTGGTTCTGACCGGCCAGACAAGGCTTTCCCCTCAAAGAGCAGCAGCCAACGAGAGGAGGAGAGATGGGGCATTGGAGTATCTCTAAGTGCACTACGTTTCTTAAGTGTATTGTGCCTTTTGAAAACTTTTTAAATGTATTCACTTTAAAAGCGGATGCACTGACAGTGAGAACTTGGATTGAAAGGTGCTACTTGAGTTTTGGTGTGTAGGCCCTTGTTTGTTGTCGTGCCCATCAAGTTTTACAAAAGTTATTTTATTGCACATCTAGAGTTTTATATAAATGTCTTGAATACATGTCCTTAAGCTTCCAAATATTGTGTGTGAGGAGATTGTGGGAAAAACGCAGCTTGTTTACAAAGGGGAAGGGTTCTCAACATTTAAACAGGATTTATTTGGGACCAGGGGATTTAGCAGTTGGGAATTTAGCCATTTGCACACAGATTTCTAGATTCTACTTTTGCTGCTAGTTTTGTGTAATTTATTAAGCATTTCTGAGAGATATTTATTTTTGTAAGCCTCAAAGTGATTCTTTGAAAGTTACAAGAAACTTGACCAAAAGACGGTAACAAAAACACTGGCACTTGAATGTTGAATGTCACCTGTATGCGTGAAAAAAATTATATATTTCGGGGTAGTGTGAGCTTTTTAATGTTTAAGACATATTGGACTCGGTCAAAAATAATATCCACAGGCGTCAGGGCCTGAGGCCTTGAAACATCTCTAAATATTATATAGTCAAATTGGCCTTCAAAAAGAGAAATGGAATTAATCAAACATGCCAAGGTTTGGAATTAAAGTTGTTAAAAGAGCAAAATCTAATTTTCCTAAATCTTATCGGTGCAGAACTGTTCGGGATTCTCAAATTGTGTGCATTGTTTATAATAACTCTTTATTCTAATTTGACCTGATTTATATATTTTTTAAATCCAGTGAATGTCTGGCACATGACAATCTTAAAAAACAATGTGGTTTATTCTCTATTGTTGCATTTGCATATGGCACCTCTGGGGATTGTTCCCTCAGAGTATTGAGCAGGTCTCAGCTGCAGTAGTGTTACCCACAGTAGCAGCACATTAACTGCTAGCCTGACCACAGGAAGAATAGGCTACAAGCACCACTTGCTCAGTGCCCTGAGGAAGAACAACCCAGAGCTCTTTAGACTTAGACTTTGCTTTCTGTACTAGCTTAGAGGCTAATGCACAGCATGGGAAAAAACTCAGCTGTGTGATTATTGTATGATTTTACCTAAATAAAGTTTGAATGCAAAAGTACCGTATTATAAAATTCAAGCATGTTTTAAGACTTGTGTTATAAATCTAGGACAGACTATTGCCTGGAGTGGCTGTGGAGAGGAGCAGTGAAGTTGGTGTTGAGATTTGATGGGCTTCAGTTCATTTGAGAGATTTCATTAACACCATGTTTCACTTGTCTCATTTATGGAATTCTTCTGTTATCAAATCAGGGTTGTGTTCAATAGTGCACAATTTAGCCAAATGTTTTGCAATTTAAAATGAAGATGCGCATTCTTATTGGGCAAGTTCGGGTAGTACACCTGCGCTGTATTTCAACATTCCTACTGAACACAACCCTGTTGTGATCAAGTCACTGGTTATTGAGTTGAATACCAGAAGCATTTAGGATTATCTGACCACAAATCAGTGGTTGAGGTTAAGAGCATGCTGGATGATCCCTGCACGCACATACAGGTTTTTAGTGACAGGTTTTTAGTGGGGGTTGCTGTGCAGGAACACACACTGGTGCGCTCACACTATAAAACAAACATTATTTATTATATACGTTATTATATGCAAATGTACTTGCACACTTGTTCTACCAGACGCGCGCACACACTGCCTCTCAGACAACCTATTAGCCTGTTCAGTTCTATATGTGAGTGTGCTCTGCTGACTAACCAGCAGGACAGACACATGGATCACGTCATACATGATCGACAGGTAAGAACACAGTGTCTGTACTGTGTTTTATGATATTAAAAAATATATATGTCCAGTTATAATTATAACTGTCAGACTTTTATTCTCAGAATACCTAAATGGCATTTTAGGTTTGGCTCCATGGTGATGTTATAATGCAATATTTCCTCATTGTTACAATGAGTTGATTTTGAAGGGTCTTATGCTTGTTACCTATTTTAATGCAGTTTATTTTTTTTGCCCTTGACTAAAATTCAAAACAGTTTTTCCAGAACACTGCTTATAAACTGCAAATAAATTACTAGGTATTTTGTTAACCATTCGTGAAACTGAATCCTTGTGTATCATTAGTTCATGTATTTATTCACACTTAATACTAAACTATCCAGTAAGGTGCCTGTAGTCATGTATATAACGCTATTAATATTTATACGCGTTCTGAACCGTTTATAAACAGACCATTGTTGGTGTGTGAATGGTTTCAGATCTTTTAATCTGTCGGGTGTCAAAACCAAGTGTAGAACGTGCACTACAGGCAGGTAGGTGTCTAGAAACCTTAGATTGGGCACTTTCACTGGAGTGACGGACACACTAACAAATTCCTGCCATAGGCCAATCCAGTGTTGTGATTTGCTATTATGAGTCTTCTGTTAGCGATGCGCTGCAGAGCGGTCTGTTTAGCTAGCTAGCCGGGTTGATCAGTAATCGCTGAACGATTTTAGAGACACAGCAGCTTGATAACAAAATTAATTTGGGTAAAAATTATAATAGGTATACTATACCTTCTGTTGAGTGGAATCTACCTGCTAAACGTAGCTAGATTACTTGTTAGCCAGCAAAACGAAATGCAGACAGCACTAGCAAACACTACAACGAGTCACCTAATTTCATGCAGTAGCCAATATTCAGTGAATTCGAATAGTATTCAGACCCATTTGACTTTTTCCACATTTTGTTACGTTACAGCCTTAAACAGGCTGACCACACCGCTTGCGTTGCAAAATAAATGTAGGAATCTGTTATTCAATCATTGCACCCACACTGCTTGCGAGTCAACGAGCGTCTGCGTTGCCAAGGGCTAAAATAGAACTCCTTTCTATTTCTGATGCAGATCACGCTGAAAGTCCTGCCTCTCCGATCTCATTGGTTTATAGAAGCAGGTACCCACGTGCCATCTCCTCATTGGTTATACCCACGTGGGTGACTGAAAGACGAATGAGGTTGGTGGCGGTAATGCACCTAATTTATGAAAGTTGCCAATAGCAATATAAAGTCMAAAAAAGAAAAAGCCTGGAAGGAAGAGAGATGACTAGAAACGATTTGGTTGACCTTTTTATGTGTGGATTAATTGTCGGAGTAGAGGACCTTGTGCATTTCAGGCAAATAACAACTCACTGTTTATATCCCAGGACAAATTAGCTAGCAAGTGCAAGCCGGTTTGGGTTCCGTGTTATTCTTAAATTGATTGATTTGTTTCCCCCCCTCTTTGATCTACACACAACCTGTTTTTGCTTTGTCATTATGGGGTTTTAGAACATTTAGCAAATTTATACAAAAACTGAAATCACATTTACTTAAATATTCAAAACCGTTAATCAGTACTCAAGTGTTCTTGGGTATGACGCTACAAGTTTGGCACATGTATTTGGGGAGTTTCTCCCATTCTTCTCTGCAGATCCGCTCAAGCTCTGTCAGGTTGGATGGGGAGCATTGCTGCACCGCTATTTTTAGGTCTCACCAGAGATGTTCCATCGGGTTCAAGTCCGGGCTCTGGCTGGGCCACTCAAGGACATTCAGAGACTTGTCCCGATGCCACTCCTGTGTTTTCTTGGCTGTGTGCTTAGTGGCATTGTCCTGTTGGACAATGACCCTAACGGAAGCCACTCCTCAGTAAAACGCTCATGACAGCCTGCTTGGAGTTTGCCAAAAGGCACCTAAAGACTCTCAAACCATGAGAAACAAGATTCTCTGGTCTGATGAACGCAAGATTGAACTCTTTGGCCTGAATGCCAAGCGTCATGTCTGGAGGAAACCTGGCTCCATCCCTATGGTGAAGCATGTTTGTGGAAGTATCATCCCGTGGGGATGTTTTTCAGCGATATGGACTGGGAGACTAGTCAGAATCGAGGGAAAGATGAACGGAGCAAAGTACAGAGAGATCCTTGATGAAAACCTGCTCAGGAATGACCTCAGACTGGGGCGAAGGTTCACCTTCCAACAGTACAACGACCCAAACACACAGCCAAGACAACGCAGGAGTGGCTTCGGGACAAGTGTCTGAATGTCCTTGAGTGGCCCAGCCAGAGCCTGGCCGTCAAGCCAGCTGGACCTACCTATCCAGAACTAACTATCTGTCAGCTATCTTGCTGGCCAGCCAGACCTACCTATCTGGCTGGTCGGCCAGCTGGACCTAGCTATCTGGCCGGCCAGACCTACCTATTTGGTTGGCCGGCAGGCTGGACCTACTGATCTGCCCGGCCGGCTGGCCCGACCTACCTGTCTGGCCTTCAGGCAGTCTGGACGAAGCTATCTGGATGGCCGGACATACGACATGCAGCTCGTGTGTTCCTCTTCACCCTGTACACCTCTCTCTTGTCTAACATAATGTAATGGAGGGAGTTTATCATTGCGTTTGCCTTTTATGTACCTGATTCCCCTTATGGACTATGGGCCCGATTCAGACTTTCATACGCGTTTTGATTTAAGCACTTGTCAGTATTGGTATTCAGACTTACCTTACGCAGGTGCGCAACGAGCTCTTTCGGAGTGGCTCCCTTACATGCACTGAATTCATTTAATTCAATCACTGAAAACCCTCCCACTTGCTGGCCAACATATTTCCTTACGGAGTTTCATTCAGTCCGTGAAATCCGGGATCCTTGGGACGTCCCTACACCCTTGAAGTTGACATTTTTAAAAGGGTTAGTTTCGTGTTAGGGTTCAGGGTAGGGATGTCCCAAGGATCCTAGGATTGCACTGGCCATTTTCATTCAAAGCTGTTTTCAGTTAAATTTCCATTCAATTTTGAAAGAGCAGAAAACTGTAACTAAGGGTTGACCAATAGTCCTATAAATCTTCCCTAATCCTGGAACTGATATGACAACGGTCCAGTCATCATAAATGTAAACCATGCTCCAGGTTTAAATTGCCAGACTTAGTCTGCGTTCCATGATGATTCCATGAAGTGGGCTAGATGTCAAATTATTGAGCAACGTGTGATAAGTTAAATATGATCCACTATTGCTAGTGACCCTCAGGATCAACCACACAGACATGAGCCGACATTTGCATTGTTTACTGTGCATGCAGTCTCTGCGAACGTGGGAACATTGCCTTTAAATTTCAATCGAACTATAATGTGGATCTTCCGAGATACGGATTGAGTTGAGCCTGCTGTTAACTTTTTGATGTGAGATTAGTAGGCGGACTAGGGGTGACAAACCCCTGGGCTGGGATAGAGCCTGCAAGGCCATGGTGTCATATTACATAACTGTGATTTATATTATGTATGTACTATATCATATATCATTTAATGCATTCATGTATTATTTAATGTATTTATATTGGTTGATCAAAAATATATACATTAACTAATAATTAGGGATTATAATTTCCTTTTGGATTGAACCACTGCTGATCTGAAATAACTGGATGGTATGGCCTGACCGTGATAGTGATAATGAGCTAGGAGTTTTCCCCATTTTACTTGCACCCATCCAGTTCTTTCAATCAAATTTCAATCAAATGTATTTATATAGCCCTTCTTACATCAGTTGATATCTCAAAGTGCTGTACAGAAACCCAGCCTAAAACCCCAAACAGCAAGCAATGCAGGTGTAGAAGCACGGTGGCTAGGAAAAACTCCCTAGAAAGGCCAAAACCTAGGAAGAAACCTAGAGAGGAACCAGGCTATGAGGGGTGGCCAGTCCTCTTCTGGCTGTGCCGGGTGGAGATTATAATAGAACATGGCCAAGATGATCAAATGTTCATAAATGACCAGCATGGTCAAATAATAATAATCACAGTAGTTGTCGAGGGTGCAGCAAGTCAGCACCTCAGGAGTAAATGTCAGTTGGCTTTTTATAGCCGATCATTAAGAGTATCTCTACCGCTCCTGCGGTCTCTAGAGAGTTGAAAACAGCAGGTCTGGGACAGGTAGCAGGTCTGGGACAGGTAGCAGGTCTGGGACAGGTAGCACGTCCGGTGAACAGGTCAGGGTTCCATAGCCGCAGGCAGAACAGTTGAAACTGGAGCAGCAGCACGGCCAGGTGGACTGCGGACAGCAAGGAGTCATCATGCCAGGTAGTCCTGAGGCATGGTCCTAGGGCTCAGGTCCTCCGAGAGAAAGAGAGAATTATTAGAGAGCATACTTAAATTCACAACAGGACACCGGATAAGACAGGAGAAGTACTCCAGATATAACAAACTGACCCGAGCCCCCCGACACATAAACTAATGCAGCATAAATACTGGAGGCTGAACAGGAGGGTCAGGAGACACTGTGGCCCCATCCGATGATACCCCCGGACAGGGCAAACAAGGAAGATATAACCCCACCCACTTTGCCAAAGCACAGCCCCCAAACCATTAGAGGGATATCTTCAACCACCAACTTCCCATCCTGAGACAAGGCCGAGTAAGCCACAAAGATCTCCGCCACGGCACAACCCAAGGGGGGCGCCAACCCAGACAGGAAGATCACGTCAGTGACTCAACCCACTCAAGTGACGCACCCCTCCTAGGGGACGGCATGAAAGAGCACCAGTAAGCCAGTGATCAGCCCTTGTAATAGGGTTAGAGGCAATAATCTGTGGAGAGAGGGGAACCAGCCAGGCAGAGACAGCAAGGGGCGGTTTCGTTGCTCCGAACCTTTCCGTTCACCTTCACACTCCTGGGCCAGAGACTACACTCAATCATATGACCCACTGAAGAGATGAGTCTTCAGTAAAGACTTAAAAGTGAGACCGAGTCTGCGTCTCTCACATGGGTAGGCAGACCATTCCATAAAAATTGAGATCTATAGAGAGAAAGCCCTGCCTCCAGCTGTTTGCTTAGAAATTCTAGGGATAATTAGGAGGCCTGCGCCTTGTACCGTAGCGTACGTGTAGGTATGTACGGCAGGACCAAATCTGAAAGAATAGGTAGGAGCAAGCCCATGTAATGCTTTGTAGGTTAGCAGTAAAATCTTGAAATCAGCCCTTGCCTAACAGCAAGCCAGTGTATGGAGGCTAGCACTGGAGTAATATGATAATTTTTTGGGGTTCTAGTCAGGATTCTAGCAGCCGTATTTAGCACTAACTGAAGTTTATTTGTGCTTTATCCGGGTAGCCGGAAAGTAGAGCATTGCAGTAGTCTAACCTAGAAGTAACAAAAGCATGGATGAATTTTTCTGCATCATTTTTGGACAGAAAGTTTCAGATTTTTGCAATGTTACGTAGATGGAAAAAAGCTGTCCTTGAAACAGTCTTGATATGTTCGTCAAAAGAGAGATCAGGGTCCAGAGTAACACCGAGGTCCTTCACAGTTTATTTGAGACAACTTTACAACCATCAAGATTAATTGTCAGATTCAACAGAAGATCTCTTTGTTTCTTGGGACCTAGAACAAGCATTCTGTTTTGTCCGAGTTTAAAGTAGAACGTTTTCAGCCATCCACTTCCTTATGTCTGAAACACAGGCTTCTAGCGAGGGCAATTTTGGGGCTTCACCATGTTTCATTGAAATGTAC
The DNA here is from genome assembly GCF_002910315.2 of Salvelinus sp. IW2-2015. Lineage (NCBI taxonomy): Eukaryota > Metazoa > Chordata > Actinopteri > Salmoniformes > Salmonidae > Salvelinus > Salvelinus sp. IW2-2015. The sequence continues at coordinate 18,021,108 of NC_036875.1, read as the reverse complement.
AGCTGTGTGTCATCCGCATAGCAGTGAAAGTTAACATTATGTTTTCAAATGACATCCCCAAGAGGTAAAATATATAGTGAAAACAAATAGTGGTCCTAAAACGGAACCTTGAGGAACACCAAAATGTACAGTTGATTTGTCAGAGGACAAACCATTCACAGAGACAAACTGATATCTTTCCGACAGATAAGATCTAAACCAGGCCAGAACTTGTCCATGTAGACCAATTTGGTTTCCAATCTCTCCAAAAGAATGTGGTGATCGATAGTATCAAAGCAGCACTAAGGTCTAGGAGCACAAAGGACAGATGCAGAGCCTCGGTCTGACCCCATTAAAAGGTAATTTACCACCTTCGCAAGTGCAGTCTCAGTGCTATGATGGGGTCTAAAACCAGACTGAAGCATTTCGAGTGGCATTTTCCCGTATGGTTGATGAGGATCTCCATATGAAAATGTACAGTCCCTTACCAGACGTCCACGGCTCAGGTCGTCACCCAAGGCCCGGTCTTCCGGGAAGTCATCAAATAAAGTCTCTCGAACATTTGGTTCCGCGTTACAAAAATGTATACATTTTTGGACATTTTTCCGCGCTGTACCGGAAAATTCCACTAGATGGTGACTGGCTACTTATTGCAAATGGATAAAACATCACCAAATGGACATGGCCGTTTCTCGTAAACGGAAAAGACTTCGAAGACAACTCGGTGAGCACAGGTTTGGCCAAATGTGCTTTTAGTCCAGAAAAAATATGGCGTCAAGGCCTCAACGCTCTTTCAGTTAATGCCCATTTTCTGTGATTAAAGGTCGAAAACGTAATACAGCGCAAATTTGACCGTGTCACGTCAAACTACATAAACCTACGGCTAAGGAAAAAAAGAACCAGCCATTTATCTATCGTAATTTAAGTGAAATCGTTCAACGTCCGTTTGGTGATGGTTAAAGAAATGTTTTTTTCCCCCAAAAAAGTTATAGATCCAATTGCGGCGTGTTCAGGCGAATCCTTACGGATTCGGAGCTCTACGTGATTTCTGTGATTTTTCTGTACTCACACACACACACACACACACACACACACACACACACACACACACAACACACACACACACACACACACACACACACACACACACCACACACACACACACCACACACACACACACACACACACACACACACACACACAACACACACACACACACACACACACACACACACACACACACACACAAACAGTCAATGGGAGTGACAGTCAGAGGCTTACAGACACACAGAGCCTGCATATAGTTATCTGCGTTTGAACTATCAAGAAACCTTCAGACCTAGAGCTCTGAAACTTTATATACCTGTTCTAGAGCTTAAGTCGATAGTGCACGGTGAGTTATGTGGCTCTAGAATGTTCTCAGGCTGAAAACAGCGTCGTCCATTGCAATAACTTCAATTCATTTTGAACGTCGCGAAAATGACGACATTTAGAAAAGTCCCAGAATCACAAGACTACGTGCATTGAAACCGCCTCGGCCCATAGAGACAGACCCTAATGTTTCTGTCCGATAGCTGTTTCAGGGACCCCATAGCAACGCCCGGAAAAAGTAAATTTTTAGCACTAATTAAGGTCGCTGCTCGAGCTTCGAATGACCTATCAAGCCAAAATTTGGGTTCGCCTCAGCTAGGCTACACAATGTCAGAACTGGACCGCAGCTAGAACGTAACATAACTTAGCAAAAAAAGAAACGTCCTCTCACTGTCAACTGTGTTTATTTTCAGCAAACTTAACATGTGTAAATATTTGTGTGAATATAAGATTCAACAACTGAGACACAAACTGAACAAGTTCCACAGACATGTGACTAACATAAATGTGGAAGAGTGGGGTAACATCTCACAGCAAAGAACTGGCAAATCTGGTGCAGTCCATGAGATGCACTGCAGTACTTAATGCAGCTGTGGCCACACCAGATACTGACTGTTACGTGTTTGATCCCCCCCCCCCTTTGTTCAGGGACACATTATTCCAAGGCACCTGCAAGTTCCCGGATATTTCTGGTGGGAATGGCCCTGGCCCTAGCCCTCACCCTCTGATCCCCAACACGTCCTAGACGTGCTCAATGGGATTGCGATCTGGGCTCTTCGCTGGCCATGGCAGAACACTGACATTCCTGTCTTGCGGGAAATTATGCACAGAATGAGCAGTATGGCTGGTGGCATTGTCATGCTGGAGGGTCATGTCAGGATGAGCCAGCAGGAAGGGTACCACGTGAGGGAGGAGGATGTCTTCACCTGTAACGCACAGCGTTGAGATTGCCTGCAATGACAAGCTTAGTCCGATGATGCTGTGACACACCGCCACAGACCATAATGGACCCTCCACCTCCAAATCGATCTCGCTCCAGAGTACAGGCCTCGTGTAACGCTGATTCCTTTGACGATAAACGCGAATCCGACCATCACCCCTGTTGAGACAAAACCGTGACTCGTCAGTGAAGAGCACTTTTTGCCAGTCCTGTCTGGTCCAGCGACGGTGGGTTTGTGCCCATAGGCGACGTTGTTGCCGATGATGTCTGGTATGGACCTGCCTTACAACAGGCCTACAAGCCCTCAGTCCAGCCTCTCTCAGCCTATTGTGGACAGTCTGAGCACTGATGGAGGGATTGTGCGTTCCTGGTGTAGCTTGGGCAGTTGTTGCCATCCTGTACCTTTCCCACAGGTGTGATGTTTGGATGTACCGATCCTGTGCAGGTGTTGTTACACGTGATCTGCCACTGCGAGGACGATCAGCTGTCCGTCCTGTCTCCCTGTAGCGATGTCTTAGGACCCCATCTTCGAAAGACGGGGTCCTGAAAAACTGACATTTCTTTTCTCGCTGAGTTTACATGTTTTCAGTTTTTTGTCATGGTTTGAACAGAAGGCGCTGTGAATTATGGGCCTGCTCTGCAATATGTGATAGTTGGCTTCTAAACAATTTGGACAAAGTGGGTTTGGTGTCAGTATGTATCAGTTTGGTGTCAGAATGATATCTTAGTGACTGATGGACGCTGACTTTTGTCTGTTTCCAATAAGTTTAAACAGTGAACTGTCACCAAATGGACAGACTGAAATCAACACTAAAAGTGTTAGCAAATGGTGTCCCCGTAGTCTCTAGGCCGTGCCGAGTTCAAGGAGATGCCCCACTTGACCGCAGCTCGCTCGGTCTGACCGCAGTGACCGTGCAAATAGCAGGCCCGGAATGAAGCCTGACTAGTAGTGATTTAATGATGCTTTGGACATATTGCGGCCTCTGGTCACACACAGACGCCATTTTCAATGGGCTCATCGGGGGGAGGTTGGGGTGGATAAACCACAGATTTATTCTAGCTACGCTCGCCGGTTCATGTAGTCTGACACGTGAGTTCCTTTTTCTTTTTTGAGAAATTCCTTTTGCCACATTCAGGGTCACCTGTTCCTCTACAGATATCAACATGAAAAGATTGAATGGTCCCCTTCATATCCTAAAGGGGAAATGTGAACTTTACCATCAAGTAGGGCCGGACTCCCAAAATGTGGAGGCTTAAATCATCACAGAAAGGAAAACAAATGGCATCACCATAGTCTCTAGGCCGTGCTGAGTTCAACGAGATGCCCCACTTGACCGTAGCTCGCTCAGTCTGACTGCAGCGACCGTGCAAAAAAGTAGGCCCAAAATGAAGCCTGACCTAAATTTAAGGTGCTTTTGGGTGACAGCGGCAGAACCATTAAGGCTAGAAGCACAATTCCACCACAGGAACATTCCTAAGGTCCTCCCGATCTGTGCAAGCCTAACCGTGACCGTGTAAACAGGGTGTTTTTCTTCTAAAAGTTTACAATGACGTCTCTCCCCATAGGAATACATTGCCTGCTCCCCTAACTTCAACCTGATACCTATGTGGGTTATGATTGCCAAATCAAACTGTCTTCAATGACAATCCATCAGGCCACTATGAGGATTACCTGTGTTGATTCTAAGCTTCCTGGATCAACCGGAAGTGGTTAAATTGACCCTAAAAGTGGTTTTGATTTCACAACCTGCAGTTAGTGAAAAATACTGCATTCAACCCTCTATAAATCAGTCAGTTCTTAACGTAAAGTTTTTAAACTCAGGATTCTGTAAAAGCCTAACCCAATGAGGATATGTGTTTAATTTCCTGTGACAACCAGAAGTGCCTGAAATTGTGGTCATAGGAGCTGTTTCGAATGGGTTAAAATGGTCACATCTTTCCAACATGTCATATGTGTGATTAGACAACCCTTATGAACTGTAAATCAGTCAGTTCCCCCATCAGATGTCCAAGAAAAAACATTAATTTTGAACGTCGCGTAAATGACAACATTTAGAAAAGTCCCAGAATCACAATACTAGATGCATTGAAACCGCCTCGGCCCATAGAGACAGACCCTAAAGTTTCTGTCCGATAGCTCTTTCAGGGACCCCGTAGCAACGCCCGGAGAAAGTGCATTTTCAGAACTAATTAAGGTCGCTGCTCGGTCTCCGAATGACCTATCGACCCGAAACCCGGGATTCGGGGTTGCCTCAGCTAAGCCTACACATAATGTCAGAACTGGACCCACAGCTTGAATGTAACTATGTTTTTGATTTTTTTTATGGGTATAACAAAAGGCGCTATGAATTGTGTGCCAGGTCTGAAATATTCTAAAAGAGTTGGACCAAGTGAGTTTGGTGTCAGTATGTATAATTTTGGTGTCAGTATGATATCTTATTGACTGATGGCTGACTTGATGGCAGTATAATATATTGGCATTGTACATTTTATATTGCAAATGGACAGTGTACATTTCCAATGTATTTGAGGGATATACAATCACCAAATGGACATGCTGAAATCAACACAGAGCGATGGAGAGGAACAACTATCACTGCTCGACCATCCCGAGTTCAACAGGCCAGTCAATTGGGCAGTATATTAGACCATGTCCAATTCGTGATGGTAAATGCCCATTGTAAGACATTGCAAATGGACAGCCACGCACCTGGTAATCTGAACGGGTTACGAGGAGCTTATTTTTTATATGGCTCTAAATGTCTTCCATGGCGTGTCCCACTTCTCTATCATTGGACTAACGATGGAGAGGAACCACTATCACTGATCGTCCATCCCGAGTTCAACGAGCCAGTCAATTGGGCATTTCTGCAGTATATTAGACCATGTCCAATTCGTGATGGTAAATTCCCATTGTAAGACATTGCAAATGGACAGTTTACAACTTGTCAGTTTCCAATGTATTTAACCTCTTAGCTCTAGGGGTCAGAAAAAAATATAAATAATTTTTAAATAACGTACCCAACGTAAATGGACATTTTCTCTGGCCCAGATCGTAGAATATGCATATAATTTACTGTGTTTTGGTATATGTTTTGGTATATTTCACTTGTGATTGCATGATTATAAATATTTTGGTATATGTTTTGGTATATTTGGAAAAATGAAATGCCTTTTATGGTGTCTGACGAAGTTGACAAATCTAGTTTATTTATTTATTTTTCTATAAAACGCAACTAAGTGGTTGTTCCTTTACATGGTGTGATAGCCGATACAGTGCATTCGGAAGTATTCAGACCCATTTACTTTTTCAACATTTTGTTACATTACAGCCTTATTCTAAAATGGATTCAATTGTTTTTTCCCCTTCATCGATCTAGACACAATACCCCATAAAGACAAAGCAAAAACTGGTTTAGAAATTTTTGCAAATGTATASATTTTTTAATGAAATACGACATTTACATAAGTATTCAGACCCTTTACTCAGTACTTTGTTGAAGCACCTTTGGCAGCGATTACAGCCTCGAGTCTTCTTAGGTATGATGCTACAAGCTTGGCACACCTGTATTTGGGGAGCTTCTCCCATTCTTCTCTGCAGATCCTCTCAAGCTCTGTCAGGTTGGATGGGGAGCGTCGCTGAACAGCTATTTTCAGGTCTCTCCAGAGATGTTAGATCGGGTTCATGTCTGGGATCTGGCTGGGCAACTCAAGGACATTCAGAAACGTATCCCGAAGCCTCCCCTGCGTTGTCTAGGCTGTGTGCTTAGAGTCGTTGTCCTGTTGGAAGGTGAACCTTCGCCCCCAGTCTGAGTTCCTGAGCGCTCTGGAGCAGGTTTTCATCAAGGATCTCTGCTTTGCTCCGTTCATCTTTCCCTCAGTCCTGACTAGTCTCACCATACTTCACCATAGGGATAGTGATAGGTTTCCTCCAGTCATGACGCTTGGCATTTAGTCCAGAGTTCAATCGTGGTTTCATCAGACCAGTGAATCTTGTTTCTCATGGTCTGAGTCTTTAGGTGCCTTTTGGCAACTCCAAGCGGGCTGTCATGTGCCTTTTACTGAGGAGTGGCTTCCGTCTGGCCACTCTATCATAAAGGCCTGATTGGTGGAGTGCTAGATGGTTGTCCTTCTGGAAGGTTCTCCCATCTCCACAGAGGAACTCCGGAGCTCTGTCAGCATGACCATTGGGTTCTTGGTCACCTCCCTAACCAAGGCCCTTCTCCCCAGATTACTCAGTTTGGCCGGGTGGCCAGCTCTAGGAAGAGTTTTGGTGATTCCATACTTCTTCCATTTAAGAATGATGGAGGCCACTGTGTTCTTGGGGACCTTCAATGCTGCAGAAATGTTTTGGTATCCTTCACCAGATCTGTACCTCGACACAATCCTGTCTCGGAGCTCTATGGACAATTCCTTTGACCTCGTGGCTTGGTTTTTGCTCTGACATGCACTGCCAACTATGGGAGCTTATATAGACAGGTGTGTGCCTTTCCAAATCATGTCTAATCAATTGAATTTACCACAGGTGTACTCCAATCAACCAGTAGAAACATCTCAAGGATGATCAATGGAAACAGAATGCACCTGAGCTCAATTTTGAGTCTCATTGAAAAGGGTCTGAATACTTATGTAAATAAGGTATTTCTGTTTTTCATCCGTTTGCAAACATTTCTAAAAACCTGTTTTCACTTTGTCATTATGAGGTATTGTGTGTAGATTGATGAGGAAATAAATACATGTAATCCATTTTAGAATAAGACTGTAACGTAACAGAATGTGGAAAAAGTCAAGGGGTCTGAATACTTTCTGTATGCACTATACCTTGGTCTATCAAAATACACAGAAAATTATTAATATTAAGACATATTTGTCCCGGCTTTCAGGAATCCTGAAACTCTATAACAGCAACATTTTCTCTCAGCCTCATTGCAAAATGTCAGAGCCCTTGCACGGACCTTGCAAGGGGCCCCGCGAAACTGCGCTACGCCACTGGAGTGTGACTAGAAATGCACTGTGGGGATTACAGTAATATGAATGACATTACTGAGAGATGCTGCTTATGAACCTGAATGTCATCTGGCTGAATAAACATGTTTTGAGACTACTTGAGTGTGTGCGTGCAAAGACAAGAGCCAGACACAGGTTACTTTTTCCAACACATAAAAGGAAATATATGTGAAAAAACTGTCCATACTTAAGAACTTTATCATTGTAGACTATTTTACACTGGGGCAATCATATCATCAGTCATATTTCATATTCACGGTTATTCAGATGCACAAACTACCTCCTATTCCTTTGCAAAGACTTCACCTTGCAAAACGTAGTGTAAATATCCTTTCCATATAGTTATACAGTTGCAGAATACAAATCAGCATTAATCTTTCATTGATTAAACTTAATTAAAATACTCTCAGACAACACATTTCTGAAATGGCAAATCAGCAATCAGTTGTAATTTTATCCCCTCCCCTCTTGATTATCTTATACAACAAATCACAGACAATTTTGGTAGCACTTTATAATATCTACACGTAATAAAGCATTTAATGGATTAGTAAATAGTTCATTCATCGTTAATCCATTCCTAAGCTGTTTAATATAGGTCCTTTATTAACTCTTTAATAATAACTTGTCTTTTTGCGTGCCTCATCTAATGTGTGGGCTATTTATACTTTATAAATACTTTGTTTTGAGTGCAGTATAATTTCTCACAAGAAGATGGACATGCCATTGGTAGAGACATTCCAGCAGTATCTGGTGCTTCTTAAGGTCTCAAAATAGCCTAGAACATATCAATGGTAAAAGAATAGGCATAAAACAAAGGGATGTTAAAATAACTATATTGAACATTATTCACAAAAACTGTTGTGACACAACTGTTGCAAGGACTTGCAACAGTTGAGTTGTATTGCAACAGGAAGAGTTGTATTCAGAATGTTTTGCTGTTGTTGTTAACATTGCGAATGCAAACCGACTTTATTTTTGCGAGGGTGGAGACTTTGCAAACCAGTACTCCCAATTTCTAATACATATGGACCCATAACTTATTCACACAGCTGACGAAATTACGCAATATTTAATACGTGGATGGATAAATAGATGGAATAAAATTTTCAATATGTTTTATCTCTATTGTGTGCTTATTGTTTAACCATTGATATGTTCTAGGGGCCATTTTAAGGCCTTAAGGAGCATCAGATACTGCTGGAATGTCTCTACCAATGGCATGTCCATCTTCTTGTGAGAAATTATACTGCACTCAAAACATTAAAAGTATTTATAAAGTATAAATAGCCCACACTTTAGATGAGGCCATGCAAAAAGAGTTACTAATAATTAGTAAATGGTTTATAAGGTCCTATTTTAAACAACTTATGATCTTATGAATCATTAAATACTTAAAGTTGTGTATGAATAACTAGGTTACTTACATTTATTCATTTGTGAATCATTACTCCCACCTTTGTAAACTATTTACTAATCCATTAAATGCGTTATTATAAAGTTCTACCACACATTTGTTTTTACAAACACATTGATACCGTGGTCGATTTGGAAAAATCTGTTTTTAGAAATGTCATCTGAAATGCCAAGGTATGTGCATAGGTGTCAAGGTTCTTTTTGTTGGTTATTTCCTGTTCCCCTTGCTTCCTCCCTTGGTCAAGTGGAGTCTTCCAGACGTGTGGAATGTTGGTTTTCAGTTGGGAGGATGTTACAGCAGGACACTGGGGGAACACGGACAGACGGCATGGAAGCTTGCGAATGTCCAACATGCATGGGACCTCATTCAAATGTCTAAAACATTTATGGATTCATTTAGAAGAGACAGTACCCTGTCTGAGTGTGTGTATGAAGGGGAGAAGGGGGTGGCTAGGGTTTTTATATATATATTTTTTAAGGCAAGTCAGTTAAGAACAAATTCTTATTTACAATGACAGCCTAACCCGGACGATGCTGGGCCAAATGTGGGCCACCCTATGGGACTCCCAATCACGGCCGGTTGTGATACAGCCTGGAATCGAACCAGGGTCTGTAGTGACGCCTCTAGCAGAGATGCAGTAGCTTGCGCCACTCGGGTGTAATAACATGTACAGTCAAAATGAACCAAGATGAAACTGAACTACATGAACAATAAGAGAGTGACAGAGAAAGATGATGTGAATGAAATAGACGATAATGGCTAATAAAGGAGAGGAGTAAAGGAGCAGATAAATAAAAGGTGTTGAGGATGACATCCAGATAAAAGGAGGCTGTGGTGTTTTTCTTCAGTCTGTCCAGAGAGAGAGGAAGAGAATACCCACAAACAGTAATTATAGTGCAGGGAAAGAACTACAAAAGAGGGACAGCTAAGAACTACAACATCCATGATGGGTGGGCTGATGGGGGCACAGACAGTCACATGATGTAGAAGGCTGCAGTGCACTACTGGGGAGGAGATACAGTACTGTCTCTTTAAAACAAACATCTGCAAAAATGTTGCCTCCTAGATAATACAGACATGACAATACTTATTTGTTTATACAACACTACGGCTAGGTAGTCTGTAAGGGCAGAGTTTGATTGGCTGCTGAAGGTCATGTGCAGTACACAGAGGTTTCTGATTGGTTGAGGTTCTTTTCTTTTCCGAAGGAATGATGGGAGTTTTCGCAGAGATGCCATCGCACGAGTGAGAAAGGGAGGGAGGAGGAAGAAAGAGAGGAGTCATTTGGAGGGGAGAGGGGGGCGAGGGGGGGGTCGCGGGGGGGGGGGGGTGGGGGGTCTATACAGGTACAGTGGACCCAGAAAGACACAGAGGGGAGGAGAGAAGGTGTTCCTTCCTATCCTCAGTAGACCCAGGACACAGGGATCCACTGTGCAGTGGTACAGACCAGGTCTATAGCCTCCTCTAGGTGTCTGATGTCTCGTCTATCTCGTTGTTGATTATGGTCTGGTCAAAGTAATGGGCATAGGTCTTCTGAAGAATCTCTGACTCCTTCTGAAGACGCTGCAATGACTCATCTACAGAGAGAGAGAAGGGGGTGAGAGAGACCTATTAGACAGATGTCTTACCAATAAAGCACCATTAAATTAAACTGACAGAACGAGGGAGGGATAGAGTGGATGGTAGGGATTCAGGACAGTTCTTTGCTTGGCCTGGTGTTAAAGAAGGAATAGTAACCTCACTCAGAGAAAGGAGTGAGCTGGTTTACTGAGGCATATACTGTACAACACAAATAGAGCACTACTGACTTGGCCAGCTTTTCTCTACTCATACTTACTGGCAGCTTCCTGCACCACCTGGGAGCTGAGAGCCATGCAACGGAACGCAAGAGAAACGGAAAAACTGAATCTCACACACAGCATGCAAAAAAATGAATGAAGAAAGTGATGAGAGAGAAAATGGAGTGCAGAAAAAAGAAGAGTGGCTACAGCTGCAGACCGTTCCAATATTCAACAAAAAGGTTGACAATCTGTGTGTGTGTACGTCTTACCTGCGTTTGATGCCAGGGGTGATGGTGCGCGGCGATGAAAACAACGTAGGGAGCAAACTCTGCTGTCCGCAGGACCTTCAAGGCCTAATGGAGAATAGGTTCCAGGTCAGCTGGCCTGTGTGTTTGTGACTGTGTATTATGCCTGAGAAGACCCTCTGTGTTCACAAGCACAAGTGGAAATACACTCTCCCACCACCTGTGGCTCTACGTCCAGTATGGAGATGAGTCCCTGCTCGTGATCTGGCGAATGGTCTCTAGCCGCGTGCCGTACATGGCGTCCTCGTGACTACCGTACTCCAGGTAGTCATTGTTACTGGATGTCCTGCATCATCTGGTCATGTGACACAAAGTAGTAGTTCTTCCCGTTCTCCTCGTCCTTCTTAGGAAGTCTGGTTCGTATCTGAGGAGGAGGAAGGGAGAGATGAAAGGGGGGAGGGGGAGGGGGGGGGGGGGTTTGAGTAAGAACGATAATCACAATGGATGGTCAAAGTGAGTCAGTGACTGTGTCGTCCGTGAAATGGGGTAGCAAACTCTGTGTGATGTGTGGTGTAGTGTGTGTTGTGTGGTCGTGTGTGTGTGTGTGTTGTGTGTGTGTGTGTTGTGTGTGTGTGTTGTGTGGTGTGTGTGTGTGTGTGTGGTGTGTGTGTGGTTTGTTGTGGTCTTACGTGGGATGGGGTAGGCAAATCTGTCAGGGTGTTTTGTGATGAGTGTGTTCTTGATGTGTCTTCTGCCCACTCCATGGGCACCTTTGGAAGACAGAGCAGTCAGAACGCAATACGAGCACACTACCTAATACCGTTAGCCAATACGTCACAACCCTCTACAGTATGCTAGTATGGATACTTGTACTTACCTAACAAGACTAGTGTTTTCCTCTTAAACGCAGGCAGTTTCACAACTTCTTCATACGTGACGAGATCTAGTTGGTCGAATACTGGAAAAAGAGGACGGAGGAAAGAGAGAGGGATAGTGAGATACTGTGAAGGAGAGGTGCAGACAGACTTCCATAGTAGTCGCTTACACTGGGAGAACACAGGACCCTAACAGTGAGGTGGCACTATAGGACAGAGAGAATGTCTGTGACAGTTAGTTGTTAATGGAGAAAATTATAGCCTGGGTACTGTTTCAACAACACTATATCAACATCTGGGAATGACAAGGACAAGGTGGCTAAAAGAGGAACAGCCTAGCACCCAGGCTAGCCATGAGATGAAGGAGTAGACATATTGTCTCTGACAGTTGGGAGATGATGAACTATGATGTTACAAGGATAAATAGAGCCTGAACTTCTCCCTGGAGTCGTATAAGTTCAATGGCGTGTATGTCCTTAAACCTGACACCATTAAATCAAATAGCTAAATCTGAGGAGTAATTTATCCTAACCCAGGCTAATGCCCTAATCGAATGAGATGGAGAGATTTGGGATAAGACTGTTTACATTTGGCAAACAGGGAGGGAGAATATTCTCAATGTTTTGCTTCTACTCTGAGGTTACACAGACTTTGTAGCTGTTAGGGTAAAACTGCAGAGCTGGTGAACGACCATTATGTTTAAGTGAATAACGCAGTGATACCACAATGTATGTGTGTGTTACGTTTTTACATTTTTGGAAATAAACAATGGGATAGATGGATGGACAGATGGAAGGGGGTGAGCTGAATAAGATGGAGGAGAGAACAAAGCACAGTAGGACACAGTACTGGACACTCATGGGAGTCTGTACAGCATTAGCATGTGTCCTTAACCTACCTACAGTGGAGGGTACTGCACACAGGGTACTGCTAATGTCACCTCTATGGTGACATGAAACCTAAACAGCTGTGTGTGTGTGTGTGTGTGTGTGTGTGTGTGTGTGTGTGTGTGTGTGTGTGTGTGGTGTGTGTGTGTTGGTGTGTGTGTTGTGTGTGTGTGTGGTGTGTGTGTGTGTGGTGTGTGTGTGTGTGTGTGTGTGTGTGTGTGTGTGTGACTGACATGGGAAATACAACACCAGGAGCACCATGTATTCTCTCTGGAATAGAATGGTCTCTCCTGCTATCTCTCCACTCCTTTTTCTCTTATCCTTGCTCTTTCATCCCTCTCTCTCTCTATATATATATATCTAATGGCTGAGGAGGGCTCACTCTCTCCTGCTTCCTGCTTTCTCTGCTGCTCTGTTCTTATTGTCTGGCATGTGTCCTTGACCTTAAGCCGACCTATAACCTTGTGCACCATGTGTCACATTCTGAGAAAGATATTCAGGGGTATCAAATGGGGACTCTTCCCTGGGGCAGATGTACCATGTTAAAATACAACTGACTAGATCTGAAACACTCAACACCAAAATAAACTAAATATATGGGTGAGGAAGAAAACATAAAAAAAACGATCTATGTTCTTTCCGTTTTGTGCTGGATCTCTGTTGCTCTGAGCGAGAAAACAGAAACAAAACGGAAACGTTGGGACTGACACCTGGTGAACTAAAGGGTTAATAACAACGCAAATGGAAAAAGAGAAACAAAGTGAAAGAGAATCAGACCAAACCAAAAGAGGCGTTAGCTAGCCAGATACCATCACTGGTTGTTACTTACATGCAGAGAGGCCATTTTGAGGGGGACAGCGTGAGAGATGGACAGGGTCATAACATGGTTCAGTTACACAACAATACAGTAGTTACTATACATACAGCAATACAACAATACAACACTGCAGCAGCAAAGCGCTGACGCACTGACTACTTTAAATTAGTCACCCAACAGAGTAGGATGAAGTTGCTCATAGACGATGATCTAGGGTCAGTATTGTATTTCTTCCCTTAATGGTTAGGGTTCGGATTTGGGCAGGGCATATTGACCTGAGATCTGTGTCTAAAGGGCAACTTCTACCCAGAGCACCACACTCTGGCCTCTTGAGGAGGGAAAGTAGGAAAGATGCATCTTTCTAGAATTAGAATGACTCCAGGCCCATAGGCCTTGTACAATGAACATGCTGCTAGCTATCCACCACATCACTTCTCATCCTCACACTAACTGTACCTGAGGAGAATGAGACGACATTCAAAATCAGACTATAGTTCATGCAAAACAAACTATATGAGAGACTCCGATATGAATGCTTAGAGCGCAAGCAAAAAATGTAAAGCAAAATTATAGCATGCTTTGCTGTTACCCGGAGAAGCAATATGAACATTCACAGTTGGTTCTTTACACATACAGCTTGCATGCATTTCTGGTATCATGCACTTGTAAGTTACATATGCACAAAGATCATGCCCACAAAATAGGCTAACCTCTCACCATTACCAATAACAAGAGGTTAGAATATTTTTTKGGGGGGGAGGGAGTTGATATTTTCTCTTTCTCACTCATTTTTTACCATTCATTCATGATTATCTGAAATCATGGTAGCATCCACATTAATGTAAAAGGGTTCAGAAACATATTCTATTCTTATTTACAACAAAAGTGCCTCCAAAATGACAATACATGATTTACCATTCATTTCTATTGGGCACAACATAATCCGGAACATAACCAAAACAAACAGCAAATGCATCTAACAAGTGTGTAGTCACAAGCTAGTCACAATGTAGTCATTGCGTGCTAGGAATACGGGACCGAATATTAAAAGGTTTAGCTTCACTGTCCAAATAAATACGTAGGGAAGTTAGTCAAGAGAAGTGGGCTTTATCTAGATCTGGACCTGAAACACTCATTCAGGTTCCCAGCTACATTCATCTGTGTAAGCCTGAGTTGTTCTGGGAGTGCCCAGGCTTCACCATCATTTGAAACCCAGTTAAAGGGCAAAGATTGAGCAGTCATGAAACTTAATGTGGGGCAGGCAGGTCAGGGCTGTGTATATCTGCAACAGACAGTTCATGCTGCCAACTTGGCCGGTGGCCCGATACTCCTCCCTCTCTCTCCCCATCTCATTCCAGCTCTATAGCTCGGCTCCCATCTTCCCCAGTACCTCCCCTAACCCTCTCTTTCCTTCTCCCAACCCCTCTTAACTCTGCAAGTCCTCTCCATGGCCCCTTCCCTTCCACCTCCTTTTCACCCTCCCTCCCCCTCTTACTGGTTAATGGTGTCACTTGAGCCGCTGCAGTCCTAACACAGACACACATGGCAGTGGCAGTTTCTCCTGCACATTGGCCTGGTCTGTTGAGACAGCCACCTTGCGATCACGGACACCCGAGATCCACAGACACAATATTTGCTGTCCTCTACATCTCACACACTGTGTTCAACTATCCATAGGAAATAAGAGGCTTTGGTGGCGACACAAAGTAGGTTTGAGGCATTCAATGTGGGCTACTGTCTTTAATGTGGTGAGTGTCTAAGGCACTTTGGAACACACTCTCAATCCCAAACCCTCTCACACACAACCACACATGTATATTCACATGCGAACAAGACATTAATGTGCATGCMCGCCACAGGAGGCTGCTGAGGGGAGGACGGCTCATAATGGCTGGGACGCGAAAAATCAAATGGCATCAAACACATGGAAACAATATTAAGGTGCCACCAACCTCCTGTGATGCACTCACGTGCAGCACACACACTTGTACTGTACATGCCAACTTGATAACTACACACTCACCCTCATATTTAAGCTTGCCCTTGTGCCCTAGCCCCAGGTCTCACTGCTATGACTATGTCACTGGAGCCAGCAGAGGTTACAAGGTTCTGTTACCTGAATTCCCTGCTCTCCATGCCCTCCCTGCCCCCAGATTCCCTCCCTCTCCCTCATACCCGCATGCCACCTTCTCACACACGTGAGACTCTCACAATTCATGCAGTAACAGCTGAGGAACATTTTGAATGGATGTGAGTGAGTATGTACCTTCTTTGTGCTTGGTCAGGTATTTGTGAGAGAGAGTGTGTGTGTGTGTACCTGCGTTGTGCTTGGCCAGGTACTTGTCTTTGTACTGCTTCTTCTTCTTGCCAAACCAGGTACAGCTGGCCTGCTGCTCCTGCTTAGTCTTCTCCATGGCTATACATGCCACACGCCTGTAAACACGGCGGGAAATACACCCAATAAAACTCAATCATCTGCTCAAACATTCAAGGCTTTCTTTGGGTTCTTTGAGGGTGCATTCTGGGAGCTTAGATCAGGTTCTCTCTAAATATGGGTTCTGTGTTAAATTACTCTACATTCTAAAGGCTTTAGCTTGTCAGTTCTGGAGCTGGTTTGTAAGTCTGAATGATTCTCTAGATGGACATCTGGGTTATATCACGTCGTGTGTCTCCTCATTGTGTGTGTCTCCTCACCACTCCTGGAGTTCTGGTGAGGGTATGAGCCCTGCAGTTCCATTTTTGGTGTTCTCCAGTTTGCCCTGCCACCAGTTGTGGTCGTCTTTACTGATGATCTGGATGATGTCACCAACCCGGAAGGGAATCCCGGCCTCCTTGCATGGGATGAGGTCATCTCTGGAGGGGTCATACTCAAACTGGGCCCTCACATAGATCTGTGACACACAGACAGGGGTAAGAGGTTAGAGTTCACGACAGAATGAGATAAATTAGTCACTGATGAGGTAGGGGCGAGGGTGAGGGAGAGAAAAAGAGGGAGGTAGAGAGGGCTAGAGAGAGACAGCGAGAGAGAGCAGTTGTGTTGAGATGGGATGGGCATTATTTCCTGTGACGCCCGGTCGCCAGGTTGGAGACATGGAGACGGAGGAGTGGCGTGTGGCTATATAGACTAATGGGTTGCCAGATTGGAGACCTTTCCCTATGGGTAGTTCTACCTCACAGGGGACAAAATATATAAATAGCTGAGTGCTATAAATGAGCCTCTCTCTTCGGTTGCCAGGTTGGACACCTGTCCCTATGGGCTGTAGGCAGTAGTGTGCGTATGTCGCTGCCTGTTCGTATCTCACAGGGGAATAATACAAAACATAAGTTGTGGTATAAATGAGCCTCTCTTTTCTGAGGCAGTAAACTGATATGCAGTGCCTTCAGAAGGTATTCACACCCCTTGACCTTTTCCACATTTTGCTGTGTTACAGACAGAATTTAAAATGGATTAAATTGAGATTTTGTGTCACTGGCCTACACACCATACCCAATAATGTCAACGTGGAATATTGTTTTTCGAAATGTTTACTAATTAATTAAAAATGAAAAGCTGAAATGTCTTGAGTCAATAAGTATTCAACCCCTTGGTTATGGCAAGACAAAATACGTTCAGGAGTAAACATTTGCGYAACAAGTCACATAATAACTTCCATGGACTCTGTGTGCAATAATAGCATTTAACATGATATTTGAATGACTACCTCATCTCTGTACTCCACACATACAATTAATTACCTGTAAGGTCCCTCAGTCGAGGAGTGGATTTCAAACAGATTCAACCACAAAGACCAGGGAAGTAAAATAAAAATAAATGTAAAAAAATCAGACATTGATTATCCCTTTCAGCATGGTGCAGTTATTAATAACACTGTGGATGGTGTATCAATACACCCAGTCACTACAAAGATACAGGCGTCCTTCCTAACTCAGTTGCCCGAGAGGAAGGAAACCGTTCAGGGATTTTACCATAAGGCCAATGGTGACTTTAAAACAGTTACAGAGTTTAATGGCTCTGATAGGAGAAAACTGCGGATGGATCAACAACATTGTAGTTACTCCACAATACTAAACTAATTGACTGAGTGAAAAGAAGGAAGACTGTACAGAATTCAAATATACCAAACATGCATCCTGTTTGCAACAAGACACTAAAGTAATAATGCAAAAAATTTGGCAAAGCAATTCACTTTTTGTCCGGAATGCAAAATGTTATGTTTGGGTCAAATCCAATCTAACACATTACTAAGTACCACTCTCCATATTTTCAAGGATAGTGGTGGCTGCATCGTGTTATGGGTATGCTTGTAATCGTTAAAGACTGTGGAGTTTTTCAGGTAAAAAAGAAACGGAATGGAGCTAAGCACAGGCAAAATCCTAGAGGAAAACCGGGTTCAGTCTGCTTTCCACCAGACACATTCACCTTGTAGCCAAATCTACACTGGAGTTGCTTACCAAGAAGACAGTGAATGTTCCCGAGTTACAGTTTTGATAAAAATCTACTTGAAAATGTATGGCAAGATCTGAAAATGGTTGTCTAGCAATGATCAACAACCAATTGAGATGATTTTTGAAAATAATAAATGGCCAAATGTTGTACAATCCAGGTGTGGGAAGCAGAAAGACTCACAGCTGTAATCGCTGCCAAAGGTGCTTCTACAAAGTATTGTGAATACTCATGTAAATGAGATATTTCTGTATTTAACTTTCAATACATTTGCAAAAATTTCTAAAAACATATTTTCATTTGTCATTATGGGGTATGGTGCGTAGATTGGTAAGAAATCAATTTAATCCATTTAGAATTCAGGCTGTAACACAACGAAATGTGGAATAAGTCAAGGGGAATGAATACTTTCTGAAGGCACTGTAAATGGCACAGGGATCGTTAACACAGGGTTTTCTCTTTAGAATCCGCCATAGGTCTTGTTAAATCACAATCTACATTTTCTGTATCACTGACTTATTTAGCATACCTTTACGACCTGACTACCAGTCTTGTGCTACCATTCTTGTCTGATAAAGTAAGATGTATGAGGCAATATGTTGATTTCATTCATTTTCTCAGAGAATTGTATTGAGACCTTATGATAATGCATTTTGAATACAGTTTGACTAGACTTTTTACAACAATCCAAACACTATGGTTTTGCATTGTAGTTTTAGTGGTCTGAGTCTAAGTTAGATTGCACTGTACGGGATGGTGTTTTGGTTACAAACTATTGCTATTACAGTCATCTAAAAGGAATATCTATGGTTTAGCCATAGAGATAAACATTTCCTAGGATGTCTGCTGTTTTTATCTCTATGGTTTAGCACTATGGAGGCTACATTATATCTTACCTTGATGGACATTTTATCCTTGATTGGAGGTCTGGGTACGACCATCTAGGATGTGAAAGCATCACACACATCATGCAGTAAAATGACTACGGAGTGTCTACACACACAGTATGGTGAGCAGAGCGAGGGGGAGATGGAGAATGTTAAGCGTTAACTACTTTTGTGATGGTGATGGGAGGGGATTGACATGGATGATGCCACTTCAGTGTTGGAGATCAACTCGACTTTACTTCAGTTCATTGCGATGAATTGAAGTTTTCATTTCATGAATAGGCTATTGCTGTCGATGAGAATTGTACAATTCACAAATAAAAAGTTCAATTCATCCCCTGAAAGGAGTTGAAATGGAATTGACCCCAACCCTGGTTATGACGACGAGACAGGTCCGTTGGAATGCTTTTTAACACGCATTTCTTCCTTCTTCCTGGCTTGATTTTAAAAGATCTGAAATGACTGGATTGGTGAAAGACATGGAAGAGCTTTAACCTATCCAACACGGTCAGATCAGTGATCTATGTTATGGGTTTCAAACATAATGGTCATATTTGATGATTATGTCACATAGTGATGGGCGAGATTATAGGAGGCTTGGGGGGGTCAGTACCCCCCCCACCCCCAACAAAAAACTGTCCAATCCCGCCTATGCATGCATCTTAGTTATCTGAGTAGAGAATGACTGTGTAATGCTGTTTAATGTGTGACTGTGCAGTTCAGTGCTGTAACTGCAGCCATGTCTCTGTGTGAGACAGTGCTACTGTGGGCGGCCTCTACCGGTGGAATCTACACACTGCATGTATGCAATGTCACTATCCTTGGTTAGGTTCAGCCTTTGCTTAAGTTTATTAGATTAAGCTAAAGTCAAGTTATTTGTTGGGTTTCCGTTGGTATATGGGTTTAGGATGGGTGTTTGAGTCTACACAGACAGACAGTGATGGTGTTTCTTTTGGTTTGGGGTTCACAAAGACAACAATAGAGGGTGATGGAGGGTTATGACCACTGTTTTAACAATGCCTCTGTCCTTAGTTTACAGCTAGGATTGTACTTATCCTTACTAACTGGGTATATACTCTTGAGTTACACAGTTAGTCACCAGCTATCGTCCTATAGGCCCACAGGGTGAGCAGACTTAAATCCCAAACCAGCATGTACTATATCTACTAGCCATCAACAATAATCATAGACACCTTGATAAGTAGAGTCAGGGGTGTTATTGCTGGGCTGGAACAAAAGCCTGTACTACCCTATAGCCATCAAGGACCAGGGCTGGTGATCACCAGTCTACTAAATGATCTGATTTTGGAATGCCCAATCACAATCTGTTATGTCTTAAGGGGAGGATCTGGGTGTTGGTGACACGCCACTGAGTCCCTGGGCTAGGCAGGGGAGCTGGGAAGCGAGAGGAACAGGATGGGGGGAGGGGGGGGTAGTACTGGATGTCTGAAGCTCTGGCTATTTTATTAAGGCTGGACATAGACATGGACAGACAGGCTGATGGACAACTCACTCCATGTGACTATATTATGATTTAATTGGAAGGTAAAATAATATCCAGGAGAAATATGAACAGAATGTGAATAGAATATGAGATAACTGATTTAGGGAAAAATAGCTGTATTGTATCTTTATCAAGGGTGACAATAATTATGGACCTGCCTGTATATTTGAAGTCTAGTTTCATTCAAATGTATCAGCCTTTCCAGACAGAACATTTTCTCTAGCACAGGGGAGTTCAACTCAGAGTTATGGGACCAGGTGGAATCTTTCAAAATCTTAATAATAACTCGGCAAAAAAGCATCGGATCGGATTGAATCAATTTGAATTCAGCCTGTGCTCTTTTTAGGTCACATGTCTGAGCAGCTGGAGCAGATTCGGAGTCTAATATGTTTTGGATTGAGGCCAATATCCAGTAGTCTTCGGGAGAGGTCATAGCTTACAGTAGTTCTACATATTTTCCACTATCCAGTCTAACAGACACTATTCTTTAAAAATATATGTTTTGGGGGGTATTTTATTGTTTTACAGACAGTGAAAGTTGGAATGTAGACAGATACAGAGGGAGACAGAGATTAAGGGCTTAGACAGGATTCGTACCCATGTCGCCGGTGTATATGTGGTCCGGAGTCTGGTGGGCTAACCACTATGCCAGACTCCGACACAGCAGGACTATCCTGCTCTAAACACATGCCGGTTCAGCTTGGAGATCTGTAGCCACAGAATATTAACAACATTGTAAGTGAACAGAGTGTACTCATATGGGTTGATCTGGGCAATAGTCAATGGAGGGCGGCTGGGGGCTGGTGAGCATGTGAACTCGCAAGCACACTGCGCGTGTGCACAAATGCTTACTTACGCACACACGCAAGACACATGCACACACGCGTACCCCGACACACACACACACACACACACACACACACACACCACACACACACACACACACACACACACACACACACACACACACACACACACACACACACACACACACACACACACACACACACACACACACACCACACACACACATCACACACTACATCAACACAGAGGTGTAGAAGTTAAATGTTAGGGAAGGGATGGAGGGGTTGTGAGTTACAGTTCAGTGTGTGTATGTGTGTGTTTGTTTTATGGGGTAGAGAGCACTGGTATTCACCTGTCGACCCTTGGGTTGGATGGTAGACGGCAGATCCTGTAGAGAAAAGCCCACCAGTGACAGAGAGAGAGTTTACTCCAGAGACAGGCATGTAGACAACCATAACACTGTATACGGAACACAACAACACACAGACATGAACATTCCCTCCACTCCTGTCAACGTTTTAAACAGAGAGAGGGGACAGTCAAACAGAGTTGCGCTTTGATGAGTGTTCGAGAAGAGCATCGGCAGTCTCTCTCTCTCACACTCTCAAAGAGAGAGGAAGCAGAAAGCAAGCAAAGCAGCTTCAATACCAAGGTGTACAGCTAGTAGGTAGGTAAGTTCGTAGTTAGATAGGTAAGAGGTAGGTTCGTAAGTAGGTAGGTAGGTAAGTAAGTAAGTAAGTAAGTAAGTAAGTAGGTAAGAGGTAGGTTCATAAATAGGTAGGTAAGTAAGAAGTAGGTAGGTAAGTACGTGAGTGAGTAGGTAGTTAGGTAAGTAGGTCTAGCAGTGGATAAGGTTGGAGGTAGTTGTATAGGAACAGAGTTGTAAAGGACCTGAGCCTTTTCTGTGACTGACTGAGGATTCCCAGTTCCTCTGCATACTAAAAGGCTGTCAGCAGAAAGGCACAGCACACAGCAGCATTTTTACAGCACATGGCAGCGTTTTACAGCACACCAATTTGTAAACAGAGATATCGGAAATGTGGCTATAGTCAAAGGTTGGTCTGAACAACCAGCATCATAACTTAATGTGATATACAACTGAAAAGAAAAATACATAAAATATGGGAGGGGTTTCATCAAACTGAAAAAACATATACAGTACAATGATAACAGACAACAGCTGGGGGAGAGAGTGAAAGGTCTGGGTTGGTCGACTTGAGGGAGAAGGGGACAGTTTCGATGTTTGGTTGGGTGTTTAGGGGTTGGGGTCCTTACCAAGATAGAACTGTTAACACTGGAGTGACCAGTGCCATTGGCAGGGGATTGCCTGGAGGTGGAGGGGGACTCTCTCTGTAACAAGACACACAGGTCAAACACACACTCACAAACCTACGCGTGCGCACGTGCGCGCACAGGGGCTTCATGCACCCATTCTTTTAGACGGGACAAGAAGTACGTGAGGATAAGGGGGGGTGGTCCAGATTTAGCAGGTATATTTTTCTGCATAGGTCACCTGTTCAATTGTCACGTTAATTAATGATGTACACTGACTCTTTAAGAACTGTTATGCCTTAGGAGTTTAAAATAAACTAAAAATATTTGACACATGCTTCATAAACAACAGGTGTAGTAGACTAAATGATGCATGTCTATGGTGCATGTACTATGTAGACACCTGAGCTGAACCATGGGAAAGACTCGGCATCAACCCACTACCACAATCAGACTTGGGGGGATGTAACCTGATACTCAAAGAACAACTTTGAATATCAAAATCAAATGATTTTGGCCATTGTAAAAGTGATTGCTGTCCTCGTTGTGAAATTATCAAGCAAAACTACCAAAACTATTGCTGATGGTGAACCTGAACTYGACTAATAAAGCCTAATATCACACTAGCCATTTTAGCATTTGAATGTTGTCGTGCAGATGTGCAACACCAGGAACAGCTGGTTGGTCAGCGTGGGAAGCTGGGCACAGTGAGCAGTTTGACTAGGCTACTGATATTGCCTGGGATTGTTTGGCATGCAAAATGACTTGTAGAGCAATGACTGTCAAAAAATGCATTTCGACACTGAAGGAGAGAGGACGCATCAGTTGTCACAAAAGATTAGGTGTTTCCGGAAGGTAAAAATAATGTAATATTTGTGCCCCGACGATTCATACCGTTTGAATTGATTTTCTGACCGATGCATGCTACATTTGGATCGGTCTGGCGTCCACGGACCGTAGCACTTTTCTCTTAAACATTTTAAATGGGGACCAATGTGTATCAATGAATCTTTACATCCCTACCACACTGGTATATAGTGTCATAACCCAAGAAGTAAAGCAATTTTCCAGCAGGCATGCCAGCTAAGATAGTTTGACAAGCTACTCTAACTTGGGGTAGGGCTGTGGCAGTCATGACATTTTGTCAGACGGTTATTGTCACATAAAAGACCGTGTGTCTCACAGTAATTGACCTTTAATTAACATAAACAGGTTTAGCATCTCCAGGGCTCCATGCATACAAGCCGCTGATGCACGCCTTTGGAACATCTACATTTAAAAAAAGTCTAATAAACCAATTTAATTTACAACATCACAATAAATCCATGATGTGTTTTATTCAGGTCTTAAGAAACATTATGATATGAAGAGAATGTATTTCAGAAGAACAGAATATAAGTTGGCCTACTGTATGTTACCTGGCTATGCGCCATGCTATTATTATACCTTTATTTCAACAAGGAACAGAGACTGAGACCAAGGTCTCTTTTACAGCTGGGCCCTGCGTATACATGTTTACACATACAGTTTAGGTACAATGATTAAGAAACTACACAAGACAAACAAAACGATCACAGATAACACAAAAAAAATACAGCAGCAGATTACAYTTACACATAGGTTATTCCCCTACAAGAACTTGCATTACCCGAAACAGTTACAAGTAATAYAAAAATAAAAATCCTCCAATAAATATTTCAAATGGGCAAGGGGGACAAGAGTCTCAAGTTTAAGTTTAGTCTGCAGGCTATTCCATAGGCAAGGAGCGTAATAGGAAAAGGCAGCCATACCCAACTCTGTGGAAATCGCATGGGCCTAGGCTTGTTCATTTAGTTGATTATCAATTTTTGATTATATCTGATTTTAGTAAGAAGAATATAATTGAACTTAGCTGAATAAAACGTTTTATTTTTTTATTTTTAAGCGAGTGCACATATAAAGTGGCTATGTTGAGCATAAAAGTGATCATTTGAAACAGGTCCTATATGCTASATTTTGAGTTTTTTAGCAACTTTAGTTGTGAATGATACAAACCTTAGAACGTCTTAGAAAATCAAAACATATACAGTGCATTCGGAAAGTATTCAGACCCCTTCCCCTTTTCCACATTTTGTCACACTACAGCCTAATTCTAAAATGGATTAAATACATACATTTTATTTTCGAAAACCWGTTTTTGCTTTGTCATTATGGGTTATTGTGTTTATATTAATGAAGAAAAAAAACAATTGAATCAATTTTAGAATAGGGCTGTAACGTAACAAAACGTGGATAAAGTCAAGGGGTCTGAATACTTTCTGAACGCCCTGTATAAATATAACACTTGTTTCACTCCACACATCAACCACTGTTTGAGGAGCATGCGCTCGCTGTCCGGGGGTGATATTCCGCCCAAACTCTGTGTGCCATGGGCTCTCCAACCTTGTTCCTTCAGCTACCCGAGTGGGCTCCCGAGTGACTCAGTGGTCTAAGGCACTGAATCTCAGTGCTAGAGGCGTCACTACAGACCCAGGTTCGATTCCAGGCTGTATCACAATCGGCCGTGATTGGGAGTCMCATAGGGCGGCGCACAATTGGCCCAGCGTCGTCCGGGTTAGGGTTTAACCAAGGTAAAGGAGAGAGAGATGGAAACGCATGGTGGTGATAGTCTGTATAGCTGAATGTAATGTGTCACTCACTTAATTCTGAAAATACTATTTTTTTTACCTATTACTAGGCTATTCAAAATCAAATACAAATGTACTATAATTGTAGGCTAACTGTAAGCCGCCCTGCACAATCAATGAACCAACAGCATCGCCTAGGGCTATACGTTCTCTCCCAGACTCATGGATAGACATTTTGTAGCGTAGCATATTCATTTTATTTGATTTAACTAGGCAAGTCAGAGATAGGTTAAGAACAAATTCTTATTTACAATGACGACCTACCCCGGAGGACGCTGGGCCAATTGTGCGCCTCCCTTTGGGACTCCCAATCATGGCCGGATGTGATACAGCATAAGGTAACCAGTCCATCCAGTATGATAATTATACAGCCTACACTCAACGGCGATTACTCAAATTTTTTACATTTTGAAGTATAGGCTAGACCAATTATGTACCACATCTTAAATACATTTTGTTTTACGTTTTTATGCCATGCCTAATATCAGGTAGTATGCTATGTATTGTATAACAGCACAATCACAATTTTAATTCCGTGTTTTTTGGGGGGGGGGGGGGCTTGGGCTCATTAGCGGTTTGAATGAATCATCATCATCCCCTTAGAAAGCTCTGTCCATTTCGTTATGTTAGGCTTTGAAACAACATCCACAACAACCATGTTTTACACTGTTTCAACCTGCTGTTGAAGTTCTTTCTTAAATTTTATCATCACAGTGAGGTGAGTTTTAAAAGTATGATATGCCTACTGTTTTGATAAGTGTTTGATGTGATTTTCAATGGCATTTGCATTGATGTCAGAGTGGTTAGAGGAAGAATAGAGCCCTGAGTACCAGGCCATTAGGACCTGATGGTAGTTAGCTAGTTGGGTACTACAAAGGCATGTCCAGAGGATATAAAAGGAGATTACGTCATGTGGAATTTTTCTGCGGTCATGACTCATGACTGCCGGTGTGGTGGTAATACAGTCACCGCAACAGCACTAGGAGGGTACTCTGCTTGCCTGGTCTTGTAGTCAGTGTGCCCCCTCTGTAAAATACAGTAGTCAGTGTGCCCCCTCCGCAAAACACAGTAGTCAGTGTGCCCCCTCTGCAAAACACAGTGGTGTGCCCCCTCCGCAAAACACAGTAGTGTGCACCCTCCGCAAAACACAGTGGTATGCCCCCTCCGCAAAACACAGTAGTGTGCCCTCGCCGCAAAATACAACTTTTATATAAAAAATTATGATAAAACTTAGCCTTAAAATGTAATTTAGTAATTAATTTTGTCAAAAAATATGTAAAAACAGAACAAATCTGAAGGAGCACGTGCCCTTGTGCCCCCTATGGGCATGAGGCCTCTGCGCGTGCACACACACGTCATAACTATGCCTACCGGACGGACGGACGGACAGACAGACGCCAAAGCCACCATAACATAACAACTGTTGCTATTTCAGGAGAGGAGTGGGGGGTCACAAGTACTACACATCGACAACAGCCTTACATTAGAGATGGGGTTACACAATCTAGTTACTATCTAGTAACACCAATACAACAAAAATCACATTTCACACTCCACAATAAACAAGTCCAAATTACCGTCATCAATGTCTTCAATGAGCTCATAGACTGTGCAATCAAATCAACATGATTATCCTACTTACTATTCGTAATAGCAATGATCCCTGCACATCCCTATCTCGCCACAGAGGGGCAGTAGATTCACAAAGACTGGCTCATGAAGGTCAGGCTGGAATGTTATTTGCTAGGCTAAATCATCACTAGCTCCCACTTGGCATTACAGAGTATCAACAGGGAATTCTGGTCTCTGTGTGACTGACTGGCCAGCGGTGTGGGGTCTGTGTGTGTGTGTGGTCGGTGCCAGATCACAGAGTTCCAGGGTTCAGGGGTCAGGGTGGGGGGCATTATGGGGGGTTCCGGTATCTTGGTTGTGAAATTGGTGTGCAGCACGTCTGACCCAGCCTTGAGCAGAACACAGTAGAGCACACAGAACCTCACCCGAGAGAAAGCGTTAACACACACACACACACAGCCACCAGGCAGGCGGTTGGTTAGTCAAAGGGTCAGGAATTTAAACATTCACAACATCAACAGAGGATGTGGGTAAGGAGAGAAGGGAGGGGGAAATGGCGGTGCGTTACCTCACAGGAGGATCCTTGTGTCCGGTAGCTTGGCACTATCTTAAAGGTGATGCTGCCTCGCATCTCTTTCTGTGGACACAAACACACATACTCAGCATTTAAGTACACATGTACGCAGCACACACACGTACACACACAATGTCCACTCACCAACATCCTCTGTAGTTGCTCTACGGTCTGGTTGGCCACACTGATGCTGTTGATCTCTCTGATCTCATCTCCTACATGCAGTGTTCCTACAACACACACGGCAGACAGTTTTTGTTCCAGTTTGTCCTTATTGCAATATTCATTATGCGTCTCAGAGTGCTGATCTAGGATCAGGTTCCCACTGTCCATATATTCTTATTTATTATTATCTAAAAAGGCAGAACTTTTCCTATATCAGCACTCCTACATGTACTCTGAATACAGTCGTGGCCAAAAGTTTTGAAGATGACACAAATATAAATTTTCACAAAGTCTGCAGAYTCAGTTTGTATGATGGGAATTTGCATATACTCCAGAATGTTATGAAGAGTGATCAGATGAATTGCAAAGTCCCTCTTTGCCATGCAAATGAACTGAATCCCCCAAAAACATTTC
This sequence comes from Salvelinus sp. IW2-2015, assembly GCF_002910315.2. NCBI lineage: Eukaryota > Metazoa > Chordata > Actinopteri > Salmoniformes > Salmonidae > Salvelinus > Salvelinus sp. IW2-2015. The sequence goes on along the minus strand of NC_036875.1, from coordinate 17,993,484 downwards.
CATTGCATTTCAACCCTGCCACAAAAGGACCAGCTGACATTATGTCAGTGATTCTCTCATTAACTTCTTTATGATAGGGGGCAGCATTTTCACTTTTGGATGAATTGCATGCCCATAGTGAACTGCCTCCTACTCTGTCCCAGAGGCTAATATATGCATATTATTATTACTATTGGATATAAAACACTCTGAAGTTTCTAAAACTGTTTGAATGATGTCTGYGAGTATAACATAACTCATATGGCAGGCAAAAACCTGAGAAAAAATCCAAACAGGAAGTGAAAATTCTGAGACTGGTCAATGTTCAACTCATCGCCGATTCAATTCCCTGTAAGATATGGATCTGTTTGGACTTCCTACGCCTTCCACTAGATGTCAACAGTCTGTAGAACGTGGAATGACGCTTATGCTGTGTTGTGGGGCCGGATGGGAGGGGAATGAGTCAGTGGTCTGGCAGATTGCCAGTTCCTGGTCACGCGCTTTCCTCATGATATCGCCTTGCGTTCCATAACTTCTACAGACATGAAGGAATGCTCTGGTTGGAACGTTATTGGATATATATGATAACAACATCCTGAAGATTGATTCTCTACTTAATTTGACCAGTTTATTTAACCTGTTATATAACTTTTTTAAGTTTTCGTCCGAGTTTGCCTGCATTTGCGCGAGYGTTTGGACATGTGCACTAAACATGCTAGCAAAAGTAGCTACTTAGACATAAGTAATGGACATTATCGAACAAAACAACGATTTGTTGTGGAACTAGGATTCCTGGAAGTGCATTCTGATGAAGATGATCAAAGGTAAAGGAATATTTATGATGTAATTTCGTATTTCTGTTGACTCCAACATGGCGGAGAAATGTTGTTATGTTTGAGCGCCGTCTCAGATTATTGCATGGTGTGCTTTTTAGGCAAAGT